>NC_134012.1:2475000-2645000 GCF_047716275.1 Strix uralensis | reverse complement strand
TTCTGTTTTTTCTTATAGAGAAAGGATAGTTGTGTTTCAGAATAAATCCTTAAGGGCTTTTCGTTTTTCAGTAAGCAAAGAGTTAATTCTGTTATAATTCAGAGGAGTTCACATTTTGTGACTGAAGAACTTCTCTGCTCATTGAGAAAGGCACGTTAACTCGTGCCAAAAAGGTTTGTCTTGCACTGCTTTGATCAGTTTACACCATTTAATAATCAAAACACTTTTGCTCCATCATTTAACAGACAACTTAATCAGCTGGGCTGTGATCTTCAGCTCAGCAACCAGATGAGACTCCCTTGATGTGGGCTTTGCCACTCTGATTTTTTTCCCTGCAGTAACTGAACATCTAGCTGACAACCACAAACACTTGTGCACAATTTAAAAAAAAAAAAAAAAAAAAAAGTTACATATTTTTAAGCTGCAAATGCACAGCTGTGAAATTCAAGAAAAAGCTGTACAATTTTCACTTGCAAATTTATGGATTCATGAAGTAACATCATTGTGGTTGGCGGATGATATGATTGCTGGCTCTTTTCCTATTCACCCTGCCTTTTCATACCTTTCCACTATTCTTGGGATCAAAACCACATTCTTATCCTTGGTTTATTTACCAGTAGCTAATCTTTAATTCTTATATAAAAATTACAATGTAGAGGATAATATTTTTATTATAAATTATTTCAAACTCATATTACATCCAATCTCGTAGTACATTTACAACTTGTTTTTTAAATATAGTAATTCACATTTTGCTTTTGATAGGGTGACAGGCAAACCTCTTTTCTTCCAAGAATTATTCTCTCTCACAAGATAAATACTATAAGGTCTGAAAATTAGTGTGGTTCATTTTTGTTTTCTGTACAAACGTTGTTAGTGTGGTATTTTCTATGATAGTAGTATCTTTTATATGAGATCTGCAATTTTTAATTTTTTATAGTTTAACTTAAAGATTAATTGTGCTATGAAAAGTCCTAGAGCAGTACTGATTCTTGCAGAGCCAGTTCTTGCTTATATCATATTTTTTCATACCCAGTTAGAAATAAAGAAGGTGAAAACTAGGATGTGAATGTTAATGCCCTGTAAAATTTGGCGGTATCTGGAAATGTCAGAACCAGCACTTCTAAAGCATTTCATTTGTACTCACCTTTACTTAAGTTCAGTGCCACTGTCTCAATTTAGACCGGTTCAGGCTCTGGCTCACAGTTAAGTCTCCTTGCAAAGAGTCTAGTCGGAAAAGTTCAGAGAGGTCCTGAAAATGCCTATAATTGGTAGATCCGCAGAGTCAGGGTAACACTGCTGTGAAAATCGTGGGCAGTGACATTCAGCCCTTGACCTGAATAGCGTTTCCCAGTTCTGAGATGATAGGACTCAAGGTATATTTCCCTTTACTGTTATAGCTTCCTGTAGCAGGGATATATAAACCATTCACAAATATTAAGGCTGATGTGGTAATTGACATTCTTGTTGTACCTTACAGTACTCATCTTCTCTTTTTTACTATTTAACATTGTGGCGTTTTTTTCTTAAGAAATGTGGACAGTGTTGTCCCCAAGGAGTGAGGAGAAAGGCACTGTGGTTCAGGTGCCGGGGTGGACCACAACCCCCTCCTTTCTGCAAAATCTTCTGTATGACATTGGCATGTAGCATAATGCCTTGTACCATAAGTAGCCATATGCAAAACAAAGCACACATTCAACACAATGACTCACCAAGACGTTACTAAAACAGGGGCCAAAAAAGAGCCAAAAATGAGGTGCATAAACTTAACAGTAAGCCTTGATCTATCACCTTACAGGCAGAGGTAAAACACATTTCAGCAGGGCTAGAGTTAGAAGAATGGTCCCTTTTGGTGAAGTGCAGCTCAATTTTTTAATTTTTTTTTTTCTTATACAGCACTTTCTCTAAGAGAATGTGACCTGTGCATGTTAAAGGCCATAGCTAATTTAGCTATCCTTGTTGTTTTCCGTGGGCAGTTACATAGCATACAAGGTACGCTACATAAAAAGGTTACCCTGGGTTCCTTCACTGCTGGATATAAATGTACATTATAATGCACTGAATAGGCTAATTAGGAATTAAACATTCCTTTAAAATCATTTTAAACTCAAATTATGCTGACAACTGAAATTTTTTTTAGCTCTTTCTCTAATAGTTGTGTTAGACATTGAAGAGCTGTGCTCCAAGTCTTGACACATTGTTCTGACTTATGCTCAACAGCAAAGCATGGCTCTAGGGAATAGTTTTGAACCAAAGTACCTGCTTGTGACAGGTGAACTCCAGTTCTCCCGGTTTTTAACTATAAGACCAGTATTCTTTTCCAGAGTTTTTGAACCCTTCCCCCGCCCTTTTCCCTGTAAAATCGGCAGACCCCCCAGGAGTTTAGTGCAGTAATAGAAAAGGTGACAACCTTCCATCTAGCACATTTTTTTTCTGCACTTTGCTAGATGTGAATTAACTGACAAAATTATCAAAAGAATTTTGAGCAGTGGTGCTAAGTGATCATCAGATGAAAAGCAGAGGTTAAACGGGTAAATAAAAACTGATTTTATGGCCATCTCTAGTAATCCTATATATAATATTTCAGATGAAGATTAAAAGCACCAGCTGAAGAGAAAACATTTTCAGTGTCAGTGAAGTTAAAACATGTCAGCAGCGTTTTCTTCTGTGTGTATTGTCTCACATGCAAGAAAGGATGGATTGAATTCATATCTGAAACAAGACAAGATTTTCCATCTGACCTCATTATGTGTTTCTCTGGAGTGCATCCCCGGTTTTCTGCCTGAACTAAAATGCGTGCGGAGAAAAGCGAATACAAAGCAGCTCTGCACTGCTGTTACCAAATCATTTTAATAAGACGGAGGTATTTATTGTTTTGCCACAGTCATATCTTAATTCTAAGAGTCATTAGCACACACTAGATCCCTTTGTTAAAGCAATCCTTGTAAGCGGAGGCGTGAACTAATGAGGGGCTTTATGCGTTCCAGCGCAGTTGGCAGCAGAGATGAAGTAGCATTACAGTATATCAGAGAGATTTATACTGAGAATTCTTAATAGAAAGATTTTTGGGAACTCGGCCGTCATCTCCTTATAAATAATTAAAATTAACAAATTATCATTGTTATAATTCAGGCAGTTTTGCTTTCTGTCAGCATCCACAGTATAGTCAAGGTTATATTTCCTTTGTTGTAATTTGCAGGATTTTTCATCGTCTCAGAATATTTGCCCTCTGTACCTGCAGCCTCTTCAGAGGTCAAAACCTGTTGTAGATGCCGTTCTTGAGGTGGCAGAATTTTTAAAGACTTAAACCTGTTCCAGCTTTGCATAATGGTGATGTCATTAAGTATTTTTTAAAAATTCATGTTTTAGTGTGGCACAGAATAATACTTTCTGCTCCCGCTGCTGTGATACCACATTAATGCTCCCTTACCTTCACTTCACAGAACATAAACAAAATGTTGAAACGATCCATTTCCAAACTGTGCATGTCTTCATCTATCCCTATATATTAAAATTACATTTTAAAGCTGTGTAATTTTGCTTGCCTCGAATGTGCTGGACTGCTACGATAAACGTTTAAGTCAGATTAGAAAGGAGCCATCAAATGGTAATTCTCCAGCAATCATGGCACACTGTAACTTCTTCATGGATTTTATTTTTTCTGACTATTTAATTCATGTTACCAAGTGTGGCTAATAATACTGGAGAGAGTTTTCAAAACCACCTGGGTGATTTGTGAGACTCCAAAGGTAAGGTCTTTATGTAACTCCACCCCATTTTTCCCAAAATATATAGGCCGGGAGTGGAATAGCTTGTTCTTATATGTCAGAAGATGTAAGTAATATGATATCTTCCAATCTCTTATCCTGCTCCTAGCTAAGGTTTGTACTGGTGTAGCTAGCTCAGTTTAAAACCTCATTATCTCTAATAAAATAGTTACACTTGAATGCAAAGCCATGTCCAATTGTCTTAGGAGTCTGAGTCTCAATGACTTACAGTGGCTTTGGCTTTCCAGTGCTTAGCGCATTTTTAAAATTTTTAAATTGTAGTCATATTAAAAGGTTATTAGCAAAGACTATTAGTGATAATAATATCCAGTGCCAAGCTACAGCAAGCCAATAAATTAATATTTAAAACCAAAGAAAATGTGGAAAGACATTTCAGAAGGAGATGGAGAGGAAAAGTTCAATCCTGAGAAATGAGACTGTCAAATAAAGATCTATAGGTGCCCTCACTGGAAGACACTCAACAGGATATCAACAGGACCAATGAATTGTTAGATTTCAGATACAGGAAATAGGGAAGGTCACTTTGGGCTGAAAATGATCCAAGTATTTAAGTATTTGAAAAGGAGAAAAATAGGTTTAATTAAATAACCAATTGTTCCCTGAACATTGAGGGGGGAAAATTCATAAACCAAACCACAACCATACCACATGTGGGAAGAGTCAGTGTCTTGGTCTTTGATCATGATGTGGGATCAGAATTTCTAGAGGAAACTATAACCGGGGAGTTGTTCTGCAGATAATGTAATATTTCCTTTCCTGCTCATATTAGGCAGGAAAGTCTTAATTATCAGAAAACTGAAAAAAAAAAAAAAAAACAACTTTCTTGCTTTCCCTCCATGCTTCTTATTTAAATATAATTTTGAGCAATTTTGCTGCTATTTCACTAGAAAGACTTGTTAGTTCTTCAGAAGAGGAACTTCATGCTGAAGTTTTTAGTAAGTGTAAAAGGACCTACATGATCTAACGGAGCTATGTTAAAAGAAAAAGTTCAGAAATCTCATTCTTTGTCATCAAGGTTCAGTTAATGAACAGCTGAAGAGACTGAAGCAGAAACTGTTTAGGTCGCATGTGCACAGCTGCTATAGTGTTTCACACGTATATCTTCCTAAGTAGTTTTAAGTGATACAGATGTATTAAAGCATTTTCCATAGCACACAAATCAAGTGTATATTTTGTCAGAAATTCCCTTTTTTTTGGCACGATTCCCACTTAACGAGATTAAAGCCTCTGAGAAGGTGTGTGATTAGGCTGGTTGTCCTGAATTGAAAATTTCGAGGTGAAGGTGAACCTGAATCAAAATTTGGTCAGAACACTTCCAAGGTCAAGGGACTTTTACCTCTATATAAGATTAGGGGTTTTTTTCAGTTTTCAGAATGAATAGCAATCTACTGTCTAACACTTTCCTCCTTTGAAGACTGTTGGGATTTGGATTTTTACTTCTGTTTTACAATTAACTTCATCTCATGCAAATGACTGAACTCCTGGCACATAAGTTATTTCTGGATTAGCATTGCTGTGTCTGATAAAATTGACACAGAAAAGATTCATCAATAATTGTAAGTAAGCAAATGTGATGTTTTCTCCCACATTTATGACATCACTCTTCACATGAGTTGCAGCTGAAACACTGGGTGCTAAATCAGTGATTTTTTTCATTCTGAATGCATAAAATAATCCTTTTTATGAAACCAGTCTAAGTAATCAGTTCAGAAGTTTAGCAACGTATAGATCCGTCCCTATTGCTAAGGGTCTGTCAGCTCTTTAAAACCTTTTCTTTCTATCCACAGACTGTATAACCTGAAAGCTAAAAAATGCCTTTAGGCAAAAGCATGGTGGGATTAAAAAAAAAAAAAAAAGTCATCTCAGAGCCAATTTTATTTTGTATGTTTTCACCAGTGCTTATGTCTCTCAACAGTATGTGATCTCGAAGTTCATACTGTGTGTGCTATGGTCCCAGTAGAGGCAGGTAAGGTGAGGACAGAGAGGCAACACTAAATCTGAAATGTTCCTGCCTTTTTTTCTGTTTAAGCTAGAGCTTTAACTTTGTCGTATGACAGCATTTTTGTATTTATAGCTGTTGTCTAGGTTGGTGTTGTATGAGAAACCTTCTTCTCATTTCTATTAGGGGCAAACAGGTTAAATTAGATGCATCAAAATGCATTGCTGCTCTACTCGGAGCCAGGGTAGCGCCGCAAAACAATAGCGCGAGGGGAGTGAATGCTTATCAAGAGAAAGTTTACTTTCGGCGTTAAGAATTAATTTAGCCGAATTGGTGCAGTGAAAGTGGTAAACACAATCCCCCTCACTGTTGTTTGTCAGGGTGTATTATATCACCCTGGATTGCTTTGTCAATAATCTGCCTGGCCTGCAAGCTAGAAATCTAAGATTGCCAGGATGAGTGACAGGCTGGAGATAGCTGATAATTCTAAGGAATTGGAGGTGTAAAATCTTTAAGGACCATGTCTACAGTATAAATGCCAGGGTATCTCCACATCACTCTGTACTTACAAAGGCAACAGCATTGTTAATGGCAGCCTGTCTGTCCATCAAGTTTGCTACAGGAGGATTTATCCCTCTTTCACTCCTTATCTTCCGTTGCTGTGTTTATTTCTAAACCAGCTGCAGAATAAATTGCCTCTTGTCTTCACCTCCTACACTGAGTACAATGATATGTTCTGTAAAGCCTTAAACCATGGTGTTTTTCAAGCATTTCTTTCTCAGAACAGCAACTTCTAATTTTGTTTGTGTACGCGTACACTCAGGCCTTTCCATTTTAGGCACTGTAAACACAGGTTGTTTGGGTTTTTTCCCCCTTTTTACTTTACTACTTTCAAGATTCATAAATCTGTTCTGTATTGCTAAGGTGTTTGAAATACAGAAGGGAAGGCATAATAGAAAAGGTTCAGCTGATTAATATGATGTGGATGTAATATGGCAAAAACAATTCTTTTGTAGAACACGAAATATATTCAGAAAAGTGACTGTAAAGATATCCTGACATTTCATGTTTGTTGTGTCTCAGTGACTTCTTTCTCAAGTAGGTACTTTGTAAATAAAACAAATGTTTTTCTAGCTGTCAGCCTTCCCAATGGAATATGAAAGTCATGTTACATAGCTAGTGGCCATGTAGTCATATTAAAGGTTCCAGATTTGGTTAATCAGTCCATTGATTATGGCACAAGAGACAGTTTTAACACGCTCTCTCTTGCTTCTGCAATAAAAAGTGATGAAAAGTATTTTATAATCATAAGGCTACTGAGGTCACAGGGTGTTTTAAGTAACATGTCATTTACAAAATCACTTTTTATAATAGCAGTTAGTGTGCACACTGACCTGGAAAGAGTTCAGATTACCTTCACATCTGCCCAAAATTTTAAAAAAAGCAACTAATTGGAAATGCTGGATTACATTATTTTGCCTACTTTTTTTATATTTCCAGACATACATAGGTTTTCTATCTATTGTTCCTAGTCAGATCAAAATTAGAAATTGAAGTACCAGAACATGAAGAGGAGGATTTTGTCAAAAAAGAATTGGTCTAATCAGAAGCAAAGATCATATCATAAAAATTTTCTTTAACAGTTATCAGCAATATTCAGTCAAATACAGTAGTCTGTTTACTCACTTAAAAGCTTTAAAAGAATAAAAGGCTCTCATAAAGAACAGAACTTGACATTCTAGTGCATTGTAGTGACACTATTAAATTATATTTTTTTGTTAAATTATTTGGCTAAACTATGCTAAGTAATCATGAACGATTTCCCTGTTTCATCTCAACACTCATGTATCCATGAACACCTGCATGTATTTTTCTGCTGTATTTTCTCATCAAATGAGAAATGGAATCTGTCAATAAATCCCTTATTTACAATTCTTAGAATGAGAAAAAACCCAGTTACTTGACAATTACTGAGTGTTGAGATCAAACTCCTATTATCCAGACATACACATAGAGGTGAGACTTCTATTTCTTCTGAAATGCATTACTGAGCTCTGTGGTCAGAATTTACTTCTGAGGAACCAGTTATGCATTTATGGGATGCTGAGTGAGGCAACAGTTAGATGAACCTTTTGTGCCAGTGTAAGTTGTCACAGCAGCCAAAAAAAACAGCCCTGTCCTCCCATTGCTCCTCATATCCACCTTCATACCACGTGGGTTCTTTCACAGATATTTTGCAGTCTTATAGTGAACTGGATTGAGGAATTGCATGAATTAGCCTGGTGGTGGTTGGTTTTAATTTTTATTATTATTATCTAACAATAGCTTATTACATCATCATCATATGGGGCGTTGTTATTAATTTTTTGTTTTGTTTTTACACAGAATAATTCATTGACCTAGTTCAGGAAGTGGTCACAAAAGCATATGTACCAGCCAAAAAGACTGATTTATGAAAGGGTGATAGATCAGCCAGAAACAGGGTCAAAGGCAAAGCTGTTTCTTTTGAAGGTGTCTCAGTTAATGTTGTTTCAAATTGCTTATAGAACTCTATTCTAAAATGCTCATGTCTCACTCCTTTATTCTAATTATAGTATTAGATGGTACCACAGTAGCTAGAGTGGGAATGGTTATCTTTTATACTTGTATTTCATGAAAACATGAAAAATGTTTAACAAAAGGACCATGTACCTGAAGGCCTGTATCAGTAACACACTGAACATCAGTGTCTGGTTTCGTACCAGTCAATCATTTATTCAGTGGCTGTGGTATGATCTACTGATAACATCATCACTGATGACATCATGACAGCAGTATCAAATAGCTGAGTAGCACGATTTAGTTAACCATTACTGAAAAGCATTTTGAAGGATAAAGTACCGAATTTGTGAATCGCATCCAAAGTGCAATAGATAGTGACTAAGAAAAAGGTTTATTTACCACAGTCCAGCTATTCATAGATAACAGCAATTTAAACATTGCTTTGTAAGAGTACATCTCTTTCAGAATTCAGGCTAGAATACAACATAGTAGTAATCTCACTAGAAGAGGAAGTATTTATATCTAGGATATATTTATACCTATTCACTTAAGTTGTATGTTTATGAGATTTTACAGGCATATATGAAATTAATGTAACATCTAAAGCATTTTAGCATCCCTCCATTCCAGGTCATAGGTATAGTTAAGAAGGAAAAGAATGTTTTATTTTATATTTATTTATGTCTTATTTTATTTACATTGACCACTGAAAAGCCTATAACTTATTTGTTGACACCCTCCCTCCCTTTTATCCAGAATAATCTCTTTTGCAACAGGCATTTAACCTCTTCTTAAACGGGGTTTCCTGTACCAGTTTGACTATGTTCCTAGTGAGCTGAGCTTGGTCTCAGCAAACCATTCAGCAGTGTTACTTGCTTGCAACTCTTTATTATAACTTTTTCTTGTTATTTCCTTTACTTGGCTATTGCATTTACTCTCCATCTGTCTCTCTGCAGAGGTTCGTGCATTGTGCAGCATCTGATACTCTTTTTCTTCAGAGGATGTATTTGTTACCTCTGCTGTGTGCCAGGACCTCCTCTTGATGTTGTGCCAATGACTGTAAGTCACATTCTCAAATGCAAAAATGTCTTGTCTTTAGATCACATCTCCTGCCTCTTCTCCCTGTTCATGATGCACCATGTAAGACAGGAGGTGAACCGTTCACAAAAATCACTGAAGTTAAACATAAGAGCTTCCCAAAACTTTATAAATCCTTGATTCCAAATGTAGGATTCATAACCACATCATTTACAAATAGTACAGTTTAGAGGGTTTGTTGAAAACATCTCCCGACCCCATTATATGGAAATATGTGTGTCTTTTTTTATTATGTCAGAATATAACCTGTATCTTATCTAACATCTGATAAATAACATGATCATCCATTACATCTTTGCAAGAGAAATTACAAAAGGAAGTGGCAAAAGAAAAGTTCTTGGCAAAGACTCCTTGGGCCAGTGCCCAATTTAGGTGTTTATGGTCATACTGTGGATATGTGGTTTTAGTCCCACTAAAACTGCTGGGAAACAACACCAGAATCATAGCAGTATTGCACGTGAGTAAGTGTGCAGGCTTTGACAACTCTCCAAAATCCACTGCTGCCTTCAGGTGTACTGGGCTGTAGGGGCAAAGTCTGTGCTGTTCTTCCCTTCTATGTCTGGGAATACAGAGAGAATAGTGTTCACCCGGAGTTTTCACAGACCTTGAACTATGTGCACAAGCCTCCCCAAGTCAGATGATGCCTCAGAGGAGATATATTCATGTCGTTTTCCCTGCATATGTGGATCTGTAGGAAATGTTTTTGACCTATGTTTTCACTTCAGTCAAAATTTAATAGATTACAGTGTTCAAGGAAAACTGCAAAAATGGCAACTATAAGGTTTATAGAAAGAAAGATGATGGTCATTTAGATAAAACTTCTGTATAACTGTTTTTATGTGAAATAAATTCTACCAGCTGAGTAAGTCTTTTGTGAGACATTTGACTCCAAAGCAGAACCACCATCATCAGTCTAAGGAAGGGAAGCTGCAGATGAGGGCATTTATATGTAGCTGAGATCCAGATACAAGATGGATTTGAAATGACACGTCTTTGAGCAGGCAAGTTATTAACAAGATTGTTCTTCGTCGAGGACATTCAATAACCAGATCGTCTATAACAAGATAATCTCGCATGAGAGATAAACTCAACATTTGTGCCATGATGAAACAGTCCAGAAAAGTAATAAAATACTGAGGAAAAACTGTGAACAGATCAGTGCGGGAGCACTGAATAAAAGCAGCTTCTGGCCCACTTTGTACCTAAGTACCTGTGCTTTTGGTTTCTTCTTGTACTTATTGCTCAGACACCTTCAGAGGGAGGGAGTTTTGGAGGGGATTCTATTGTTAAATAGCAAATGGAGACAGAAAATAAAGTTTGCAAGATGATACTATTTGGAGATGATACCAAAAGCTTTACCGGGCAGAAACTTGCCTTTGCTGTAAAGTTTGTATGTACTTCCAAACAACATAATCCTAGTCGTGTAACTACATCTGTATCGGATTCTGCCACAGCAATAATTTTGAGAGCTAAAAATCTATCGTATTTCTTACAGTGGAAGTTATCAGTTTGCAAATGCTGAGGAAACAGGAAACCTGAAAAGTGCCTTATAGATTAGTATTCTGGGACTTTTCTAAAAAACGTGTAATTTCTGTGTCATAATGATGGTCAAGTCAGCATCTGATGCTTTGGAAGGAAATAAAGCCTCTAATATTGTATAACACAGTGGATTTTTATGGTTTTGGATTTCATTATCAAAGCACTTTAAAAACATTAACAAAATCAATCATTCAAAGAGCCAAAAGAGGTAGTTAATCATTGTTTCCGTGACAGAGAGAATTCGAGTGTCTTGCCCAAGGCTGTGGAAGGAGTCAGTGTCAGAACCAGAATTACAGAAATCAGAATTTCTTATTTCCCAAGCTCTCTTTTTCTTTTTTTCTATTAATATTTGAAACATATTCTCTTCTTCAGCAGGTAGTCAGTTTGTCATAAACATGAATATTGGTATCCCTTGTAATTTTATTCTAATGATGCTCTTCATAGAAATAATCCTTTAGAAATCAATATTTGCCACAATAATATCCTGTAGCAGGGAATGCCACAGATGAATGATGTCTTTATGTAAGTCAATATGAGAGTAATGGGGAACTATCACTTCTTTATACGAATGCACTTTTTTATTTCAAGAAATGTATTGCTTTATGTTATTACAATTGCAGCTACCATGCAACTATATTTTTTTTCTTCTTGACAAATCCCACATTAATAGTTTTTTCTGTGTTTTTTGATTTTTTTTATTATGTATCTTTTGCTAAAACTGAGAATGATTAGCATGGCTCTGGTCAACCCCACGGCAGAGAATACCACTGCTAAAGCAGTAAAGTATGTGTTGAGCAAAATTCATTATAAAATTGATTTAGGAATAGCTGGACACATTAACTCACTTTTTTACTTTGTGGACCTTTTGTTGGATGCTGGTATACAAGTGATAATTTAGGGTTTAAATATGATGCTTGAGGAGGGTGACTTGCAAGGCAAGGAGGAGGAGGAGGCGGAGGAGGAAGAAGGGTCCCTCTTCGGCATGGCACACAGAAGTGGGTGCTTCCTCACTGTCCTCTGTGCAGGCTGTGCCTCAAAACGGTGAGAGGCTGAAGACAGCAAATAAAAGGCAAGGCTGGTCAGCTACAGGGGGAAAAAAATCCCCAAAAAACAAGCATAATGACACTAACAAATGGAGAGACAGAAATTTCATGGTGGAAAAATTATTGTGCTGGAAAATGCTGTTTTGACGAAATTTAAATGTTCTTTGGAAACATGCAGATTTTCTCGTATTTTCTGACAGAAACCCGGCAGGATTGCTGCCAGCTCACCCACCTCCCCAACAGCTTGCCTGGCAGCCCTGGGAGACCCAGCTCGCGTCAGGGCTCCCAGCGCTTCCAGGCTCCCCGCTGCAGATGCGAGAGGCTTGCAGGGGCCCTGGCTGCTGGTACTGCCAAGCACCCAGTTGTATGGCAGAGAGCCTGGCAGCAGGTTATCAGGTCTCTGGGCAAGCTGGGATGCCTCATCGGTTTATGCTGAAATGCCACATCAATAACGTTGGGTTTGGTCTGGGCATTTTGTTTGTTTGCTTTTCTCTGGGAATATTTCTTTTTCTTGGTTCCCCCCCACCTTAGATTCTCAGATAAGATCTCAAAATTCTCATTCCCTGGGATTTTTTTCAGTGCTGAAGTTTGACTCTGTTTTAGAGTTTCAGGCTTTCCTGCAGAGCTAGAAATCCAGGCTCTGATCCACCCTGCCCCTCCTCACTTTCCCCAGGAAAGCTTTCTGTATCCACCTGAGGAAAATCAGGTGCCGACCAAAGAGAAAAGCGACTGAGTCTCAGTAAAATGATTTATTTAAGAATTTCAGAGGGGCAGGGAGAGAGTATTACTAACAGGAAAAATGCTTTGTGGGACTGTGATACCTCAGGATGAGAAAGCTACATTGCCCTGCCAAGAGTAAATATTTCTGTCATATTTTGGTTTTATCACTACATGTGTGTGGGTGGATGGAAGCAGCTCAACAGTTTTGTTGCTGTCATATTTTCTATTTTATGTTTATTTTTGTTTAAAACATTGGCACTGAGTTCAGAAGCCAGGAGGGGGAGACACCTAAGAGCAAGAGGTTCATTATATTGATCTTTTTGGGTTGCTTTTATTCTTCTTAGCTCTGTTGCTTTTGGGTTGGTCAGGATGGGAAAGTGTTGTTATGAGCTGCTGGGACGAGTCACAAAATTTTCAGCTGTAAAAGTCAAGACTTTGTTTTCAGTTGTAAACTCATAATAAATGAGAGCCAGGTGTTCAGTCTTTGATTTGGCCACTGCTCAGGGCTTGTTGCCTTTATTTTAGATGTACAATGGTGAGATTGACTTGGCTATGGAGGCTGTACAATACCATATACTATATTTCCTTGGTTTCTTTCTCAATCATTAATAAATTCAAGAAATACAGTGAAATATATAAATAGCTGCCAAGTGTGAGGCAGATAGAGCCACACTGAATGCAAAGTTATTCTAGTTTCAATATGTCTTTCTTTCACACTATCTCTCCTCTTTCATCCTTTTCCCCTCACATTACCAGCCATCTGATTCTCCTACCCATAATATGTCTTTGTAGCTGATTCCAGGCTCTAATCGTTCCTACTGGAAAGATTAAATATTGCTAATGGGATGATACTGGTCTCAGATTCCTACTGCTCTCTCACCCGTTAGAGGTTCCCAAGACTGGGCAGGATTTTTATGAACCGATTTCTGCAGCATGAGTAAAGAGACCTTCTGGTAGCTCTGTGTAGATACGAGGAGGAGACTCGCCATCTTAATAGTTCTCTGCAGGAAAAACGCACTGCAATACTTCGGTCACACCTGAATCGCCCTTTGTAAGCACCTTTCCATGCAGAAACAGGTAGTGTTAACAGTCACACACAGCAGCCCTGCTGAAATGATCTTTTACAGGTTATAGAACAATGGTCTTTAGAGGTTTAGGAATTCTGTCCACTACTGGAGGATTGCTAAAGCCCTGATTTGTCCTTGTCATCATCTTGTCTTTGAGGGACATCTGAGATGGTGGCTGCCCTGGGGGGATGCAAGCAGATCCATTATGGAGCAAGAATCTGGAGCTGCCCAACCTTTTGGGAAGCAGGAAGACAGCCACAATTTTTTTTTCCAACTATGTTCACCTTCTCTATGTACGTGGGGACTGGGCATGGTATGACCACATGCATAAGAGCCCAATAATACAATGAGAACCCCCCTCAAACATCCACCAGCCTCTCTTTGCCTGGCCTCAAGCATGGTATTATCATGTCAGTGAATTCCTGTTATGTTATTTTAATCTACACTTTTTGTAAGACCAGTGCAGCTTTTCTTGTATCTGCAAAGAAAAAGGAGCCTGTGCTTGGAATATTAGTAGGAGTGTTAAAGATAAAGATTTAGTTGCTCTGGCAGAGCCATGTGGAAAATCTTGCACAATGCCTCCCTAAGCTTTGTCTGGCTCTAGCTAATGTTATTAGTCTCCCACATACATGAGCATTAAATTCATTTATGAATATTTAAAATAAAAATAAAAATGTTGGCAGTTAAGTAGGAGAAATTATTTGTCATCTACACAATTTGTCATTAATCAAATAATAGAACAGGGAGGAAAAGATAAAAGAGCAACAGAAAGATGCTAGCAGATTTTTTCTTTTGTTTTTCTTCCTGTGGCAAATTTCAAAACTTGTTGAATCTGTCCTTTTCGTGCACCCTTCAGCTTCTTTTTTCCATTTACCTCTCTTCCATTTACATAGCATTGAGAAAAGATACTTCTAAGCTATTTCCCAATGGCAGTTCATATTTCTTAGGAATTAAGTTTATTTCATTATACTCTCTGTTGGGGAAACCTCAACACGAACACACTAAAGGGAAGACCCATTCCCTGGACAGCAGAGTTAGTGAGGTTTTGTCCAAATCTTGATACTTCTTCCATCCCAACCGATGACTCCCTGATCTGCTTTCTAGGCCTGAACTCATCCCTTCAGCCTCTTTTTGTTCCTTAATTGGAATTTATTCATTTTCCTGGATGTTCAGCATTTTCAGTCCAACACTGTGTCTTCCACCAAACACCCGTATGACCCTAAGTGCAACCATGAAGTCACTATTTGACCTGGACATCCGTGCCAGTTCCTGTATCCTGCTGGTGATCTCCTTCTGTTGTGGAGCTGCTGTAATTAAACTGGTCACCTGATGCTTTTAGGAACAGGGCACAGACTGGAGGAAGGGTGGGACAGGAAAAAGGCAATACTTTCTGGATCAAAATGAACTGAAAAAAGTGAATCAGAATGAAATTTACAGCACATTTTTTCATAAGTTTTACTGCTTATACATTTCTCTCAGCAGTGTGGAAGTGAAATACAAAAAACGTTGCCAAGTGAAATTCCTAATGGATGCCTAAGAGAAGAATCTGTTCTTCCCAGCTTTGTATGATGCTAGGTGTTTTTATGCGCTCTTTTTTTTTTTTTACTTTTTTTTTTCTTTTTTCTGTTATTGATGCTGTATGGGCTAAGATGATGAAAGAGATAATTTAAGGGCAAATCTACACCTGAAAAGTCAAAATCATTGGTTTTCCCTTACAGAGAGCTCCCTGAGGAATAGAATACAGGGAATCATGGGCAGTTTACCCATAGCTGTGATATGTATCTGTCTGGCATTAAAAAAAATATATTAAAAAAAAAAAATCAATGGTTTTCTCTTAAAAGAAAAAAAAAAAAAACACAAAAAAATTAAAAAAACCTGCCTCCCTGAGGACCAAAGAGGGGAAGGTCAGAGCAGCTTGCTGGTTTGTGTGGCGTCTGTCTGTTTTCTGATGGCAAACAGAAGTAGCCCTAAGTAATGGCTATTTAGTCCCTGGGAAGAACTATCAGGTAGTCTTTTGTGTTCCACCTTATCCTCCACTATGATACCATAATTTAGCAATTTCTTGTTTCTCCCTGAGGTAGAACAAAGGATGTAGAATGAAAATTCACTCTCTTACCTCTTACATAACACACCACTTAAACTTGCAAGCTTATACAAACATATATTGAGTCATTTCCTTCATAGCTGGAAACTATGCAATGTGATTTTCTTGGGACTGTGCAAAGTAGAGAAGCTTTTAAGCAGCCTGTTTGCTCATCTGTAACACCACATTTTGAGTGTCCACAGAGCACAGCAAGGTGCCACACTTCAGTGGCAACTCTGCGTTGTGGCCATGCAACATCATCAGGCATGGTTCATCAGAAATTATTTCTGAGAACGGGTGTATATGGGAAGAGTATGCAATGCTACTGTCTCTGGTGTGGGTTCCACCTTCAATCTCTCTATGCTTGCTAAGAATTTATCTTCATGCCATGATAAATATCTCCAGTTAGGTTTTTGAATTAATGTATCCTATTGCTTGAAAAAGCATTGATCATTTCTCTTAAGGTGAAGCTAAAGATCCATTCCACTTATTGTCAGTGGGGGCTGTATGGAGAATGTTTTCCTCTTAATTACTCCGTGGTGATTTTTTATTAAGATGTTCCTGTAGCAATGTAGAAATGAGGTGGGGAAGGAAAATTCTCACCAGTGCATTTTGAATGGTTTCATAAATCAAAATTTGTATAGCTATGAAATTGAGAAAGAATGAAGGAACGAAAATAATTTTCAACAAATTGAAGTCATAACAGGGTTTATATATAAATACTTACACCACTGAATGTATAAAGGCTGCTAATGAGATGACAGCAATATCTTCCATCTATCAGCAGCACACAAAATCGTAAAGTAATTTAGATTTAAAGAGATCTCTGGAGGTCAACTGGTCCAACCCCCTTCTCAAATGAGAGCCAACTTAGATCAGGTTTCTCAGGGACTTGTCCAATCAAGTTTTGATTAGTGCCAAGGATGGATATTCAACAACCTCTCTGGACAGCCTTACATCTAGATTAGCATTTTATTTTACATTCAGGAGTGTGCTTTTGAGGTATGTCTGTTAATCATCTCTACTTTCTGCACTTGGCTTTGCTTTGTGGAGTGGTCTTGAGGGCACAGACTGGATTCCTGCTCCCTGGAAATGAAATGGAAAACAGACTTCAGGAGAACATCTAAACCAGTCCTGTCACTAACAGGCATTCAATCCACATGTACAAGCTAGACCTAGTACAGATTGAACTAGTCTTAACTAAACCCCTCAAAACACACATCATGTGTAGCTTGGGTCCCCAGCATCGGGAGTTTCACATTACAGATCCTTCCCTGTTGTGCCACATTACTACTTTTATCAACACAGGCCTATTTCTGAAGTGAATGTGAACAAAACTGATCCTGGGACAAGTCCCACTACCCAGTTTGGTTCTTCAGCTGTTCTGTAACCTGGTTTCACACTTACACTAACACTTAATTATGTGACTTTTTAAAGCAGATAACTACTATGCTATTAATTTTCTTAGCTGGGAACTAAGATATATGCAAAGTTACATAACAAATTGTATCCAGTCTAGGAATTTTATTATCCGGGATCCTTTACCTCTTTATGCTTTCCATTCAATGGTACAAAACACACTTCAAATATTTGAGTTTTCTCATGGACATAAAGAAAAATAATTTCATTTATACACCTAGCATGGTGGTTTGTTAAGTTTGGGGTTTTTTTTAATTTCCATTATGGTAATAAGAGCAAACATAAGGAACATAAATTCTTTTTCAAGCTAAAGAGAAATGAGGGAGAAAGCTCACAGTGGTTACTCCCCAATTTTTAACCTTCTGTGCAAAAGTTCAAGATGGCTGTGAACAACCATTATTGGAAGGAGCAATGCCGTCACTGCTAGATTGAATCATGAAGGTCTGTTTTCAAATGGTGAAATCTTTTTGGGGTGGGATGAGATGCTTTCAGGCAGGATGACATCTCATACCATGCTCCTGAGGAGAGAGAAGGGAGGCTCCTTTCGATGTCATAAGTCCCTGAAAAGACTTTGCGTGGTCCTACAGCCTGCAGGCTACTGAACTAAAATGTGTGTGAGGAAAAATAAACTAGAAGGAAAGAAAATATTCTATAAACTAGTGTGACATGTCCCATTCTTGTGTTGAGTGGGGACTTTTGTGAAACCACATTGCACAGGAGCTACTTGGATCAATGGGTATATTTGTTGGTCATACTGTTTTACACTGGAAAAATGCATCCTTTCAATAATCTCTCTCTTTGGTAAAAAGGTGATCATTACAGATAATAATGAAAAGTAAAACTTGTGCCTGAAAGTCTAAGCTTGTGCACATAAGCTTGTGCCTGAAAGTCTAAGTTCTGTATCAGAGGTGAAAAGACCAAATGATTTGTCTCCAGTGAAGCTGAATGGTTTTAAGAGCAAATATAACACTGTTACTGGACCAGATAGCGTTGAATCAGTAAACAGAATGGGACTTAATGCAGCAGGAAAGACAATATATAAAGGAAGAAACAGACTAGTGGTAACACTAGTGTTAATTGATCGGATGACAAGACAGTGACAGTTAAGATGGAAGTTAAAAAATAAATGGATATATTTTCTTTTTCAATCCAAGTATGTAAGTCCCTTTAATGTTAATATATTTTATAGGACTGCTAGAAAAAATGGAGTAGGAAACACTATATATATGAAGAGGCCTGTAAAAGAGCCAAATCTTTGATAATGGGGGAAAATGATAACTAGGATTTTAAGGGTTTGGGGGCAGGTATTATGGACTGAAAAGGCAAGTTCTGAGAGCTTCCCTTTTCCAACTGGCATTAATTTTCCTGGGTTCAGCTTTAGCCAGCTGCTCTTCATCCAGGTGCTGATTTTGGCTGGAGCATTAGGAGGATAAATGCTATATCCTGTAAAGCATGAAGGAGAATATTTGCATACTCTTTTATGTTTCCCAGAGAATTCAAAATATATGGTGGAAAATAATGACAGTATCATGTCAATCAACACACTAAGTGTCAGAAAATCTGCAGCGTCATTGACTTTCTTTGTCAACAGAAGAACTCTTGACATTATGATCCAGTTGGTTCTTTGTTTGGCTGAATTATTTAGGAATGTTGTTTTGTATCTAAATACCAACAGTAATGAACCTCACTAGACTTCCTGATCATCAGAGCCAGACTGTGGTTTCCACGATGAGCCCATCAAAAATTAAACATTACCTGAGAATTAGTGTCTGACACCCCAGAAAAGGGGTCATTCATTAGAACATATTTTCATGAGAAATGTAGTGCTGCAGTTTATAGCTCAGCCAGCTCTCTGTTAATCTCCCTTCTACACTCCTTACTGAATTTATAATATTTTCTAAAATATATACAAAATCTCTTACCAAGAATTTCTGTTTCTCATTGAATACATACTTGAGCTTAAGAGTGTCATTGGGGCCATGAGACAGTGTGTTAACTCATAGGAATAATTGCTGATATAGTTGTATACAAGACCTTTTTTCTCCTGGAGCATGCATCTACACTACAGAGTAGACATAACTGAGTCTGGAGCTTTTCATGAATACTCATTTGGGCTGTAACCGACCTCTTTTAAGGACCTGACATAAGTCTACCAAGAAAACAGAGTAGCATGCAAAACCCACCCAGGATAAGTAAACTCGTACATTCTGGCTGATAATTGAAACAGTGGTAAATCAACCTGGATATGCACTTATCCTGTAATACTACAGGTTTAGTTAGGAAAAATAAAACTTGCCATGAGAGCTATTCTCAGGATTTTTTTTTTTTTTCAAGCTCTATGTCTTTTCTATGACTCTGTATATTACTCTGATAAGGGTACCTGGGTCCTATTACAGTGTTTTTCACACTTTCCTCTAGTATTTCCATTTTTCATAAAGAACAGTTTCCTAGAACAAAACAGTTTCCTAAAAATCATACAGTACTTGCCAGAAATCTCCTCTCATCATCCACAAGTTAGAAGGTGATGATGGTAAAGGAATGAAATTTCTGTAAAGCTTCCAGTGGAGTCATGTGCCACCTGTGCACATAATAAAATATCTTGTCAGTCTTTGTTACAAACTCCGATGTTCAAAACCAGTTTTGTTCTGAACTGTCAATGGAATGTTCATTGGGAATTGGAAAGTCAGTCTGTAGATTCTAAAATAAATAATTTCACTTTCTAAGACAAGACAAAATTGGGTGAGCAAGTAATGGAGTAATCATAATGTGATAAAATCTCTAGAGAAATGGGACTTGATGTCAGCAGAAAAATTCTCTGGCCACAGTCAAATATTGGAGAAATAAAAATTTGGAGAAGGTATGTCAGGTTCTTACATATCCTTATTATCCCTGTGTCCTTTATACAGTACTTTCTGGACACTGCTGCTACATGAAAATGAAATTACAAATCAAATGCTCTGGACTCCCTTAGCCATGAATTATTTGAAAACCTAAGTCAGTAATACTCTTTAAAGATAGTAATTATTAGATAGTGGCAGCACAAGGTACTAGATTCCTACTGACAAACAGAAATTATATTTTTTTAGGACAAATTTAAGTACAAGGCTTCCTGAGAGCTGTACAGTTGAAATCAGTAACAGTAACATCACTGGTAACATTCATGAATCCAGCCCTAGAATGTTCTAAAATTATTTGTTTCAGCAAATGAACAAAATAATAATTCTACAAGTTTATCCATTCACTCATAAAATTACTTTATGTAAATTTTCTCACATGGTCCCTACAGTGAATCTAGCTGACTCATTTGTTCATTTTTCATTAACACTGATTTAACTATCTATATAGCTTCATCTTCCAGTGGCCATACCTTAAACATATCTACACTGTTCCTGCTGCGGAGAAGTACTATTATCAACAAATAAATATAAATACAAAATGTACAGGAAAACAACACATAAAATCTCAAAAATTTGGCCATTTTTCTGAAAGGAAGAAAGTAGCAAGGGGAGGGTCTTAACCTATAAATGTGAAACAATCTGTGGTCAATTAGCCAAAATCAAACTTACATATTAAAGAAGAGTCATGGTGTAAGAACTAGCAAGGGATTTAACACAGACTGTGAAAAATAGTAATAAAATCTCTTCAGTACAGACTCCATGGCTGAGTAGTTGGTTGGTAAGAGAAGTTCTAACAGGTGTCACCAACAGAGGATTGAGGACATATGAGTAACAGCTATGTATAAAACATCATTTTTTTACCATCTTTCCACCTTACCTTAAAGACAATGCTTTGGGGGACAACTGAAATGATTTCCTGTTTTAAGAATATTCTGACAAGTGTCTGAAAGGTTCATCATGAGAAACATGTTCTTCACAGTGAAGATAAAATGCTGAGTTGATAATACAGAGCAAAAAAAAGAAAAAAAATGAAGGAGTTTCATGATATGAGATGGCATACAGTTTTTTACAGTGGAGGGGGGCAAAGACATTGGGAATTTAGTGGTTAAAGCTGGGAATTAAGGCAAAAATATTTAATAATGTCAGAGTTATAAGTATATGAAGCAAGTTGCCAAGTTGGATCATCACAGCAAATGTTATAAATAAATGCAAGACACAGCTAGACATTTTTATGAAAGGGGAGGACACTGAAGGGTGCAGTGACAAAGCAGCAAAACGGGCTTTTTGAGCCAAGCAGTTTCTCCCTGTCCAGCAAATCTTTATGTTCTTTAACATTCATTTTCATTATGATTCAGAGGCATTATTACCTTCATTTTCCTCAGTCTGTTAAAGCTAAATTTTTCTTCATTTTTCCAGTTACTGATGTAGGGTGTCTCCAAGTGTAATTACATTATCTTCATATCTCTGTAAGAGCACTGTCACCACTGCTGAGGGCTAAAAATTTAGTTGCCCTTAAAGAAAATATATCTTAGGTTGTGTCCCTGGAAGATGCCTCTGATATATCGTTATACCAAAAACTTTGATATATTGTTGTATTTTGCAAGATGCATATATTTTTATTTTTTTTTTTTTTTGTGTACAAAAGAAACATGACATATTTTCTGTAGATACTGCTGATAATTACCTTCTACTGGGACAGAAACTTCTGGCAACACAATATGCTGATACAGTTCCTTCAGTGTTAAAATTAAAAAAGGGGCAGTTTGGAATAGAATTTTCTGATGCTGATATCAATGTGACTTAGGGACTTTCATAGGTCCTTTAAGATCTCATAATTTTCTATATCAACATACAATCATTCCAGATTAAGAGATATAATTTCTCTCTCTTTGAAGACCATGTTAGAAATGTATTTCAAAATACATTCATGATTTAAACCCAGGAAATTTTGGCTCTGAATAACTCTTCTGCCATCACCACCACAAGTGCTTCTGATAGCTCAGGTAGTTTCAGGGTTCTTTTTTAATCTCTGCTCCGCCCAGCCTGTGTTTTTAAGAAATATATGTAAAACTGAACTAAATTCCAACTTTTTAAGGATTTCCAATGTAACATAGGAGTTTGGAAATAAAGAGTTCCCTCTAAGCAATGGATGTAACTAACTAGATTATGTAAAATTTCCTGCTTTTGTAGAAGGTTTTGTCTATTAATTATCTAATGGTAGGAAGCTAAAGAACACAGTAGTATTCCCCTTCCAGAATGTATCTGATTGTTTCTTAATTTTTGAATAATAGAAAAGGATATGCTTGGTCATGTTAGTAAAGGCAGACTTCTGATAGACTCCAGTGATGACATCATAGGTACACCAATGGCTTTAACAAAATATAGTGACAAATATCTCTCCTAAAATAAGTGAGCAAATACAATGTAAGCTACTATCCATTTCATATTATCAACTTTCTGTATTTCTTATTAGGACCTTGTATAAATCATGAGGAAAGATGACAGATTTCACACATTAGTCATGGTAAAATGGTAAATTTCACAATTAGTCATAGACTATTAGAAAATGATCTAAAAATCTAGTTAAAGTCAGTTTTATCATTAAAGAGCTACTTAATGTTGTCTTTACTTCATAATGAACTTGAATGTAAGCACAGAGTTTCACCTTATAATCAATACTTGAATTTTTAATTTTAATATCAAACACTTCAGATACATCTTTCTGAAAACAGATTTATTTTTTCCTATATACGTGCCAGTTTGCAACAGTGCCAGAAGTCCAATTAGTGTATTAAAATCTGCAGTCTTTCATCTTGTAACAAAATACATAATACCAAATTTGGACACTTACTGCAGTTTTGTTTATACTTGACCTTAAAAAGGCCCTGAATTCTACACTTACATATCATACTGGTTTTGAAAAGACCCCAAAAATTTATAGTTATTTCATCAGTTCTGTACAGAAGCAATGGTTTCCTAGCCTTCAATTTACTTTACTGTTTGTGTCACAAGATCATTAACTGTCCAATCTAAAATCTGGAAAGATCAAAAACTATTGACCTTCAGCATCTTATTTTAGTGCATTGACTGTGCCAATGCCATAGACTGAAAGATGTAGCAGAAGATCTTTTTCAGCCTCCTCCTTTACCTTGGGTCATGACGATCATTTTTTCAGCTCATCCTTCTTGACAGTTTGGGTCTGTGCCATCCATTTATGACAACCTTGGTTAGTATCACTGTGTGTATATACACATAATTTTAAGAAACATGATGTAATTTTGGTTGGTTCAGTTTTCAGACACTGAAGACCTACAAAGATCCGAAGAGTAATCAGACTTTTCCATTCCAGCTGTGGAGAGCTTCATAGGTTGATACATAGAGGACCCTAAAGCAAATGTAGATCATTTGGTTTGGTCTACTGTGAAGATCTAGGATCACTCGTTATCGAGTAGTTTTTTCTAGTACATTTCTAAATATCTACAGCAGCCACACGTTGTCATGTGCTGTTGTATTTCCCAGGTGCTGCTCTTGGTTTTGAAATTATCTTTAGTTTAGTTTGAAATTATGATATCTAAAAAACATTACAATAAAGTTTTCACAGGCCCTAAAAAAGGAGTAATATTGGATGCCCATCTCAATTTCAGCTGAGGTTTATTTTGCAGTATGAACATTTATAACTGCCAATAAAAGTAGTAGATCATATGAATGAGTAATGAATGAGCACAAAGATATTTAGATCACTATTGATGGGGCAAATTGTATTACTGATGGCGTAGGTGTCCTCCCATTCAGGGTATGAATCTCACTAGTAAGAATTTTCACAGAGATCTGAAGACCAAAAAAACTTTCAGGGATTTTAAATTTCTTTCCATTTTATTTGGATAGGAACTAACTTTTATATATACCAATGGTTTTAAAACTCCCTTAGACTCATAAAAAAAGGAGGGAAAAAAATAATGAGGTATGGGGTTGGGTTGTTCTATTTTGACTTCTGCCTGTGCAAAAGAATAAAAGGCTCTTGCACAGAATCTGAGCAACCCATCGCTGAATCATTAACATTAATGAAACTGTTGATTCATGTTGTAATCCTTCTGAATCACATGATACATGTTGTACAGACTGTGCTCAAGAGTGTTAGGTGAGACCTGTTAGTAATTTCTTGAAACTGGATCGGATGGATTTGAACATTTTTGTTTGAATCAGTTTATGAACCCATTGCAAATACTCTGTAAGTCCTGAGATAAGGGTAAGAACAGTTACTGTGCTTTGATTTGAAATGAGACTCATGAACTGAGACTGGGAATTACAGAATATGTACTTGTTCAGGACCACCTTGCTTCTGTCTGAAATTACAGAAACACGTGCATGCACACACATATCTTACAAAGCACTGGCGGTTCAATACCTTCAGGAAACATCGGATATATTTGTAAAGATAAGGCTTTCACTTCAACGTACCATGCTTATACAAAACACCTGTACAGTGCTTGTGCAGCAAAATTCAGTGTTCCCTGGCAAGAGGAGACTCGCTGTGCCAGTGCTGAGCAATTAACCTGAGCACATACTATCGAAACGTCTGGTGCTTCCATGTGTCTGGCAGTCAGCAACTGCAAGTAAGACATCGTGCATCTGGAAATCCACAATAAATTTAGGCAGGTTTCAGCTTCTCCCATCAGAAAATTTTACACTGAAAAAAGGCTATCCCTGAGGAAGCCCTGGAGTCAGTTACAGCTAAGCAATTAAAAGAAAATCTGAGCTGACTCAGTTTGTGAGACATTCTGATTTAGGAATCTAAATTGTGACATAAAATATCCTTCGTTCACCTGTTAATACATTCAGTGACAGAATTTGCAGTGATACAACATATTCTCCAGCCTGAAGGATCTCCACTTAGGTCTTCAAACTGCTGTTGGTAGTGTTATTTTCCAATTAAAAAAAAAAAAATAAAAAAAAAAATCTTAAATTGTAACTAGTAATCCATACATATGCAGTGAAGAAATCATTTATGGAAGCTGATTTTCTTGTTACTTTTCTTTGTATTGGCCTTAGGTTAGAGGGAGAGACACAGGTCTCAGCTTCTGGTTTCATTCAAAACTAACAAATCTCTTTGGTCTTTTATTTGTTTTGCACCACTGACTGGATCTATCCATTCTCTCATCTCTACTTTCCATAAGTTTTTTAATTTACTACTTCCCAAAGTGTGGATTGCCAGTCACTGCTGCAAAGGAGGCAAAACCAGTTGCCTGTGTTGGAGGGCAGGACTCCATACTTGCAGATACAATAAACTTTAAGCAGTAGTCAATGCTATGTTATATGCAATTTTATAAACTTATATAAAGTGTTAAATACAAGTTCATGTTCCATGAGGGGTGCAAGCAACAGCCCACCAACTCTCTCCACCTTTCTGTCATTGATCCTGTAAACAATTTGCATTATTACTCCTTTTAATGTTTACAGTGTAGCTTTCTTATTTTTATCCAGTGCCTTGCAATTTTCTCACTTGTGCTCTAATTCATGTGGCTATAAGAACTTTTTGTTTAAAGTGAGTTAGAATGATGTTAGAATGATAGCAAGGGTTAAAATTATTTTTAAAGTTGTCTAACAAAGTGAATAAAGCAATATTTCCTACACTGTTGAGAAAAAAGATGACAATTAATTGAATGTAAATGTATGTAACTTAATGTGAAGCATTGTAATTCCAGGAGACCACTTTTCCCATTTACTAGAATTTAATTTGCTACATGGTGTATTTCCAGTGCGGTGGCATTCTCTGATCAGTTGCAGACAATAAATTTGCAAATTGGAAAAAAAAAAAAAAAAAAAAAAAAAAGACATCTTTGCATTTTGAGAATCAAATTATCACAAGTATGTCTGATGGCAGTAGTTGGAAAGTTACACTAGAGTAGTCTTTGCACTTATAAATGCTTTTCTTTTATAATCAAGAGTAATTATCATGCAGTATTTTTTAATATATATATGTCTTCTCTAGTAGATCTTTTTGAAATTCTGCTTTTTTCATGTGATTTAAAAACATCTATCAGCATAAAACAAGCATTCTGTTTCGTTGTTTGTTGAAGAGCATCACGCTTACTAAGCTTTTACACGAGAAAAAACTCAAATTTTTAATTTGGGAAATAAATTTTACTCTTAGTGTGTCTGTTCCATTTCCCATTAAATATTTTTTCCTTTCCTGGGATACTATATACATCTACTTTCTCATGCTATTTACCAGTAGTTCATTAGTAAACACTCTGGGGAGAAGGAGGGTGTGAAGGGGAGAAAAAGATATACTTTACAAAAAAAATTCACAAGTATTTCATAGACTATTTTTGCCAGGTTGTGCCCTGGAGTAAGTTGATGAGACAATGCTGGTGTGAGTGCCAGAAAGTGAATATGTTTGACTTGTTTGGGTCATAGGTTTTCTGAGACAGGAGTCATATATTTCTTTTAAATTCATTTGCATCTTACACAGGCTTTGTGGACTGTGATTAGGGATCTGCATTTCAGTTTAGTAATGACCTTGAATATCCTCTTATATTCTTATAAAGAAAAAAATCTCAGCTTTATTTAGTCATTTAAAATATTATGAAAATTGCATAGGTGTGTGCATGTGCATATGAAATTAAAACATCAAATAAACAAGAAATGTGTAATCTTCCTTTTAAAATCTTCCAACATTTCTCCTTTTCTTTTGCATTGGAGAGCTAGCTGTTTTATTTTAACTGGAGGAAAGAAGCCTAGCATGCAGCAAAAAGGCAAAGGAAGAGCAAGACAATGTCTCAAAAGAATTAAAAATGAAGGGAAAAAAAAGAGCAAAAGACAACTTTTTCACACCAGTGCTGGAATAGGACTTACTACCTTAGGGCATTAATTACTGTTTTAAGATATGGTCTTCACATAGGAGTTGCAGTAGCAGCAATAATTGTTATTGGCAATTTCTTCACAATCAAAAGTTTCTACCTCAGTTTAATCACAGGGGGGGATACCCTTAGGAGCTAAATTCAACTGAAAGGAAGAAGAAGCACCCCAGAAAATCTACTTTAAAAAGAGAAGAGGGAGAACCACTGCTTTGCCCTAACTCAGACAAATCCTCATGTCCCTCAGTAGCAGATTTCTCGTCCCTCCAAAGCAACGGAGTTGCTTAAAAAGTAAAAATAAACAAAGCAAAAGAAGCAATCAATCAAAAATATCCTTAGCTGATGGAACTTGACCCTCACACAAACCAATCTGCTCCTCACCTGCCCCTGAAGGTCAGGGTTGAGGTGGGGGCCAGCGTTCATTGTTGCTGTCTAGCCTCTACCTGGTCTGTGGATAAATATATTCTCCAGAGCTGTCAATCAGCAATTTCTCATGCACTCTGAATTCACTCAAAAATAGCCCAGCAGTTCTGGAGCACACTGGAGAAAAGATGCTTTGCCCAGCTGCGTTACTTTCAAATGCATCTCCTAAGATGACAATAAAATCATCAGATATAATAGATTTTTAAAGATGAATCGTTCAGTTGTTCCGTTTTCTCTGCCGATTAATACACAGTGTCTGTTTTTATAGTGATTTTTTTTTTTCCTTTTTCTCTGTTTTACAGTAAAATGGTGGCAGTGTTCATCGTTTAATGCCCAAACAGGGTGAAAAACTCTGGCCTGGTATTTGCCAGCTTGAGTTTTCCACATGCAGGAGTTGCAATGTGCTGTAGCAACCCATTGATCCAACTTCCCTTGTTTTTTACTTCCTCTTTGCACACTAACGGGAAGGGAAATATCCCAGTGGGTGTTTGAACAGCTTGAGCTTTGTTGACCTGGGAACTATTTTTCAGTGATCTAAGCATTAGCTTGGGGTTTAAACATTTCTGTAGTTTTAGATTCAAGATCCCTTGTAAACCTCCAAGGCTTTGTTTTCATCAGTTACACTTGTTAGATACTTGGCTGTTGAACGAGCTTTTGGATATTTTTTCCAGGATGCTGGTGGTAAAAGTAAAAAGGGGAAGAAGGAATTAATGCTACTGTATTGTATTCTACAGTGACACATGGCAGCCCATGCTTAAATATTCTCCTCACAATGTCTGATAATGTTTATACCGCAAATGTTATGCCAAATAGTGAGAATTTTTTTTTAATTTCTATTTGTATTTAGGGGTTTTTTTTGCATAGTAGGTAGTTTGGTAGCAGAAAATATTCCAGTTTTGTCATCAATTTACACAAGGCAAGGTTTGTGAAAAATAAAATTAGTGGCAGGGGGAACAAATACTGCTAAACTACTGTTTATCATACAGTGGCATGGGTAATAAATTACCATGAATTCAGAGTTTCCACATACAGGATAATTCAAATCACCTGCTGCTTGCCAAATACCTGCCAAGACCAAGAACTCAAACAAAGCCCTTATGAATAGGTATCAGTTAGACACTGGGAAACCGGTAAATTATTAAACTGCGTGCTATCTAAAATGTTAAATCAAACTAGCTTTGAATCCTCTTGGGAGTTCAAAAAGTCTGTTGACATTCTTTTTTTCCTTTCTTTCCTTTTTGTCTGAAGTGTGAGCCTCTTGTTCATACAAGACTACCTTGTTTTCCTTTTCCCTCCATCAGTTCCCAGAGGGCTGATTCAGCTGAGACCAGGAGGTGCTAAAACCAGTACCGGGACTAGAATCTTCTGTTTTCCAGCTTGTTTTTTATTCTCATGTCTCCCTCATTGTGATTTGTGTGCAATGAGCTTCAAAGAGTTGGCTATTCTAAAGTATTGGCTACTTTTCTTGTAAACGCAAATGGAAAAAGACCAGCCAACTTGTCTGCTTCTGCCTGACAGAAATCTGATGTCACCAATAAGCAACAAAAGCAGAAAATTACTCTTTGGGACCAGATGTAGCAGTGAAGCTATGAGATGGAAAACTCTTCAGGGAGATGAATAGCATGTTTGCAATTTTCGTGGCTTTCTGTGGCAAATTTGGTGAAGGACCTTGTCACTCCCTCGCTGTTCATTCTCATCCCTCTGCCACTTGGGGTGACATGGCAGACCTCATATTATAAATTACATCATTGAAATAAGCTGATTAAAAAAAATAGACATTTTTGGAAGGTTAATCGGGGCCATTTCATTGATGTGATTTACCAAGAGTCCCCACACAGCTGCATCAGCATGGTACAGGGGCCAAGGCGTGTAAAGGAATGAGAGCTTGGTCTACATGTCTCTAGATTTGTGTTTGCTGCTAAAGATCACGTGTCTTCTGACCAGCTGTTTCTTTTCAAAAGGAAAGCAACTCTAGCACACTCATGGCAGGCTCAGTTAATCCAACTGCACTATGAGGGATAAGGGGAGGAAGAGGAGTTCAAGGAAAACAGGAGCTTGTGGAAGGATGGAAGTGAGGGTTGGGACATTTGAGTTTTGCTAACAATTCTGTTGTGGTTTTTGCACATGAACTTTGGAAAATCAGTTTCAGTTAAGCTTCCTCTCTGTAAAATGATGTAGCAGGAGGGAAAAATGAGGCAGATGCTTTCTTTGTTCAATATGGCTAGTTAAAGGGGACTAGAGCTGTTACTGCTTCATGCTGACTGTGAGTGGGTGGTACTCATTAAAAGAAAGAAGAAAGAAATAGTGAGGAAAGATTAGAAATGGGCCAAAGTTGTCACTGATTATTTTTTATAGCAAAACTTCAAGTGCTTATCACACTAATAACAAATCAGCATGCCCGATATGTACCCACTATTTAACTTCTGCATATCAGAAATTTAGTTGCAAGAGGCTTTTGTGTCTCTAAATGGGGAGATCAGTTCTTCCTTTTATTTTTTTCTGGATTGCGAGAAAGCTTGAGTGTGGTCAGAGAAGAGGGTAGCTCAGATTAATGACGTACAACTGTAGGTTATTTTTGAACTCAGTCGAACATTGTTGATTTAATATCCAGACCTACACACTCTGTCTTTGATGTATTTTTTAATCAACATAATGTTGATAATGAAGTATCGATTCCAGGTTTGTATGTCTCTTAAGACTAAAAATAAGAAACACAATGAAAAAAAAAAAAAAACACATAGGCTATAAAAATGCAGAGTGGGTGAACAAAGAAAAATGGGTTAAGCTTGTGGCAAAAAGAATCAGACAGAAAGGAGAGAGAAATATTCTAATGAAAATGTAGATACCATGCATATGCATGCCACCTAGTTGTGCCAGTTTAGATTTGGTGAATGTGTTATTTCTTCTAGTCTTTATAGATATTATGGACTTCCTTTAAACTAGAAAAAAACATGGTTTTAATTTAATCTCTCTCAAATAGCAAATAACCAAAACAATAGTTTTAATTAGGAGGAAAAAAAAGACCACGAACAGACAAGGCCAAGAAATAGCGGAAAGGTTCTACAAAAAAGCGGTCTCTGTGACTTGGAAAAGAGGAAAAAAATTAAATCTACATACTAGTTTATTGTATGAAACAAATTTTTGAATTATTGGCTCACCACTTGCTGTGTCAACTATCAGAAGGAATCCAAAATCTCTTTAGTGAATGCAGGGGTAACCAGAACGAGATCATGGGTTTCTCTGTTGAAGCCCAGACACTACAGGGGCAGAAAACTTTTCCTCAGTCCAGTGATGTGATGGCTCACAACGTCCTGCTGCTGCATAAATGCTGATTCATATATCTTATGGACCATTTTGCAGGGACTGTCGCTTGTGAAGGGCACCTTCTCCTTACACATCACACAATTTTGATGTTTCATCATGTTATAATGAGTTTTTCATTATCTTAGTAAGTAGTGGAGAATCAGGGTACAGAGACTGTGGACATCATTGTATATACTAACCTATACATATATACATATGTACAACTAAAATAACATATATACAACTCTCATGCCTTAAAATTTCCCATGTTTTTATATTTTGTGGCCCTGGTTTTATGTCTTGGATCACATTATACATTTAAGCTCTAGCATTAGGACAGGTATTCCTCTATGCCTTCTGGGACTGCTTGCTTTTTTATCGATATATAATGGAAGAAATGCATATCTTATGTAGATTACTGAGTTCTTCCACTGCAGGAATGTACTTTGCCCTACTGCCTGAATACCAAAAACCCATGCGAATGTGCTGTTGGTATGTTAGCTGCTTGGTATTGTCAGCATTTGTAAAACCTGGGACTTTTCTTAAAAGAAAGGTCTTCTCTCCTCTACTCATGTTATTAGAGGAGCAGTACAGCTTTCACGTTAAAAAAAAAAAAAAAAATGTCCCTAAGCCAATCTCGTAGTTTTAACGTGCTGGGGATGCAGTATGTCTTCCACAGGTGTTTGGCATTATGCACCTTTTGGTGGTTTTTTTATTTTATTTCTGAAATAAGAGCACAATGCGTATTCTGGAGTACTCCAAAGTGTTTTAACAAGTTGCAGAGTGCCACTGTCAGATAATATCCTCTAAAATAATTCAGGTTTTGACCATTTTTTAAAAATCCATACTTCTAAAAAACAATTCATTACAATTATACCAAACAATTATAACCGGCAATTTACCTTGACATTTTTGAGTCATGCCTAATTATGCAAGTAAAATTATGAGAACAGATCTTTACATCTAAACAGAGTACTATTGATCTCAGCAGAGTAGTTCTACACAAAGGATTATTATTAATTTTTTTTATCGCTTGACTTCTGGGATTACAGATTTTTTCTGAGGTCTCCCCACTTCTGTTTTCTTTGACTTTGAGCCTAAGAACTCTTACTTATACCAATGTTGACGTAAATAACTATTATCTTTTGCAAACCAGGCTTAATGCATTTAAAGCAGAATCAGATAAGATTAAATCTGCACTGAATCTTCACAAACCTCAGATGTCTGAGTATGTCAAATTTGATCACAGAACTCATTATCAGTAGAATAATATCTCATCAGTAGATTTATTTTTTGTTGGCTTTCTGAGTTGTGTAAGTTTCCAAGAGTTCACATATTTCAAGGTTAACTTGTGGTCACACTGTTTCTTTTTAGGCAAATAAGATGTAGTATAACCCAATCTGTTTGAAGAAAGTGAGATTGCTGCTCCTTTATTTTTTTCCTTCTTTTTTTTTTTTTTATCAACACAATTGTTTCTGCTCATTGGTGTCTCCCTCCCACTCTTTTAGCAGCTGCTTTACTGTGACAACTTACCTCCAGCAAAGTGGGAAGATGAGCAGCTGCTTGCAGAACCAAAGCCAATCTTCTGCCTGGGATCAGTTGGCAAGGATTTCTGTGAAAGAAGCGAGGATGCAGTAAATGATATGTGCTGAATTAATTGTACCTACTACCAGCCTGTCTCCAAAACTTGCTGGGAAATGTATCCATCCATTTGTGCAACAGCAAAAACAACAACAAAAATGACTCCCTAATCATCTTTGAAGGTTAAAGAGATTTAACAAATCAGATCAGTCTATTCATGGGAACTATAGCAGGGCTGATGAGTTTTTTAAAAAATTCAAATTACGTTTATTTCTTTTCAAATTGCTCTCAATCAGGTTTTTCAGTAAGGATGTGTGTATGCGTGCGATTTCTTGGTGTGAGGAAAGGGCTTTATTTATTTATTTACTGTTATCATGGTGTTTTGGAGGTTGAGTCATCTGGTGATTCACTCTGTTCAGCTGCATAAAAAAAATAATATTGCAGAGGACTAAGCTGACATCCTGTAATATTTGTTCTTTTAGACTTCCAGGTACAGGAAGGTTGTTGCAAATATCTTCGTTTCTATGGCACAAATGATTTGTGTTACTTCCACCCAGGAGGTGGGAATGAAAAGATCTCCTTTCCTGATGCTCTTCTGTTTGGTCTGAACTTAAATACTGCACATCTGCCAAAAAAACCCAAAATACTGTTGCACACACTGCAGTATGCACACAGGGTTGTTGTGAAGGATCAGGGCTTTAGATGGGACTAAATGCAAACCAAGGAAGAAACTAATTTTCTTCTTTTTCAGAGTAACTTCAAACTTCCTAGAATAGCATTTCAAAAGACTGTGGGGGAAGCACAATGGTCATCTAGGGAAAGCTAATCAAGTTGAGGATCATGAGAGAGATTTTCTAGAAGCTGTTGAGAAAACCCATTTGTTGTGTGAGCAATGATGTTAACAGTGTGTCTACCAGAAGATAGACATTGTTTTACTGGAATTCTTGTCCTTTCTAAGGGGTTTGGCATTTTGTCATCATATGAAAATGTTACATGTTGTACACTTCTGAGGCAGGCATTGGGTCTGATGGAGATCCTTCTCAACATTGCTTTTCACCTTTTGCCTTGCATTTCCAGACAAAGAGATGGGGAGGATCAGTAGGACACGATATCATCAAAGTAGGGAGACACATGTAGGATGTGGGCATTTGCAACTCTGTTAATATAACTGGGAAATCACTGATTCTCTGCCCAGGAGCATAGAGACTGTGAAGAAATACATATTTGATTTCTTCGAGCTTATTTGGGATTGAATTCTCTCCCAGCCCAAGCCTTGAGGGCATCCCTGTTTTACTATTATAGGATTTTTTTATTCCTACTGCTGCATGATAGATAAAGTGCCTTATTTTCCTATAATCTTAACCTGCAGAAGCAGGGTGGTTAAGCTGCCCTCACGGCCATCTTGTGAATGGAGAGCAAGCCACTAATCTATCCTTGAAGATCTGGGGACAGATTAAGCAGTAGAGAGCTATCAGATCATCTCTTCTTACACAAAATCCTGAGTTAGATCCAGAAGAATGAGGAGAGTCTGGAGCCTATTGCAAGCAATGCTGGGAATAGATCTTGCAGAAAAAGGTGTGTTGGGTTTTTATTTTTTCTCTTTTTTTTTTTTTTTTTTCTGTGCAGCATTAAGGGAAAATGATGTTCTGTTTCCTATCTGCATGATGCAGTTACATCATTGGCACTTTCGGTTTGTATTTTGGCTCCTCAGGAGGTCAGAGGGTGGTTGCCAACTGTTGGAGGAAACTTCTACCCCTCTGACTTGTTGGGCTTGGGAAGAGGAGAATGAGCTGGTCTGGAGGCCAGGCAGAGCAGCTGCTACTGCAGCAGTTGGCAGCAATCAGTATGGGTGATTTACATGTTCAACCATACAAAATCAGCTGAAAATTATTTAGCTGAATTCAGATGGCCAAATAATGTTAGTGTTTGCATTGCTCAGCATTTTCTTTTCATTCCATTCCCTAGTGTCTAGCTGCAAAATATCCTGTGGGTTAGAGGATGGCACACAGAAGACTGGGTTTCAGAAACAACAAAAAGGGGTGTCTTTCAAATACTGGGCTAGAAGTCATTTGTCATGAACGGATTTGAAATTAGTTTTCAAGGAGGTTTGTATTCTAGCCACAAAGGTTCCTTCAATGATTCTGGCAGTGGTACATGGACAAGGTTATTTCAAGACAAAAATATTTTATATCTCCTGAATTTTGGGGGAAAAAAAAAAAAAAAAAAAAAAAAAGAAGGAAATTTGGAATTCATTTTGTAACATTGGCAATTTGCTAAAAATATTTTTTGTTTTGTTGTCAATCATAATATTGGTTTTGCATCTGCATATGATACAATCCTTTCAAAAGAAATGCAATATAGAAGTGCCATGTCATTTTTAAGTCTTCATGTCTATGTTGGCCTTGAGACTGGATAAACATGCCACTTCCCATTGTGTGACCACTATTTTTGACAGTGAAGTGAGTTATCACCGAATGTTAATGCCTCTCATGTTCTCTTCATTATACATGCTCATTTTCATGACAAAGAGTGTAAAGGGAACAGAAAATGGTGCAAAATTAATACGTTCTCCTGACAATCTGGAGACAGCATTGCATGATCTTACACAGAAGGCACAGCTGGGGACTTTGACAACTGCAAGTGCACAGCTGCTTCTTCTACAAAGTTCAAAAGATTTTCCATGTAGTTTTGTTCATATGTATGCGTGTGTATGCATGGGTTTATGTGGTGTCTGTATGAACACCCTGCATAAGGTAACCAGGATTATATATTTTAAGTCTAAACTACATTTGATTTTAAGCCTAAACTACAATTTCTCTCCTCCAGGTTTTGACTTGGAAAATTTTCTAAACCTTATTGAACACACTTGAGAGAAGAAGTAGGATCAAACAATACATAGATAGGTAGTGTAGGGCGTGAGCTATTCCCTGAGTCTTTTATTTAATATTCCATTGGGTCATATCATTATTATCATCATTGTCCATGGGCAACTGATATCGGTATTGTTAATGTATTTTTTACTTATGTTTTAAATTCTAAAGAGCAGTCTTCATTAGATGGCTATCACATTAAATTTTGCCATCACTTTTGCATCCTCAGATTCTAACAGAATTTGACTGCACAAAAATTTATATGGGAGAAATCCACGAACAAAGGAAATTATACAGTGTTGTACTTACCCTTTGGAAATAAAGACCCTGCTTTGTAGATGTACTTCTGATTGACCCATACTTTTTGCCATTCAAAAGACCGGCCTGTATTAATGGATCAATTACAAGAATAAGTACTTAGCAGACTTATTGTGAGATAACTTCTTTCATAATCTCTGAATTTCAGAAATTTCCTGGTCCATATATATCTGTAAAAGAAAAAAACCCTAAATGCCCAATAATCACAAGTTTTCATGACTGAGATCTGCCATTAGAAGTTCTCTTGCCCTGGGCAGACATTTAAGGATTGTTTTTGGGAAGAAAAGGTGGGAAAAACAGGACTCCTTCATATTTTCAGAACCTTACATCTCTGATGCAAAACTAGTTAATCCAGAACAGCTGAATGGATGCTTGCAGTTAGCTGAGCTTGGGATTCCCCCAGAAGAGCCTGCTTATATGCATTTCTCAAGGTAATGTTGCAGCTGAATTTATAGAGAATGCCAGCATCCCCTAATAATTACTGTAAAAATAAAAATATATTCTTCATTTTTAGGGATGTTTAGGATGTTGGGTTTTTGAGAAAAATTAGGTGATCCAAGATCTCCAGAGATTCCCAATATTGTTTTTTCTAAAGAAACCAAATTATATTGAATTCCAGAATTTAAACTGGTTTTTATAATTGTAACAAATTTTCATCTTGGATCAAGAGCACACTTTAAATGTGTATAAATTCAGTCAGGAATTTGATAGACAGCAAAAACACGGGTCTAGACTGTAGCTTATCTGCAGAACATCCATAGTCTTTAACAGAAGTGGAGGGACAAGGTCTCAAGAGTGAAATCCAGTTTTAAATGAGATGAAGTTATTCTGCAGCTATAAATGACTGTGCTTTAACTTCTGTGTGTTACCTAGTGCTGTGACACTTTATGAAGACCTTAGAGTACAGTGTAGATAGCACATTCATAATATCAGAGGGAAGAGAGTAGATGGTGTTAAGAAATAGTGTTGCTACTTTCCAAATAATGGTAATCTTTCCTCTAAATTACGACAGAAGATGAGTCACAAGGAATCTCTGTGGGTATAGAGTAGAGTAACAGGATAAAAAAAGGTGTGTTTAGGGTATGATTAGGACTTGTCAGAAGCGTTTCAAGGAAGAGTTAAAATGAGGGAATAAAGGAAAGAATTTCTAGGTTGGGTCAATATCCTCCAAGAATCAGGCAAAAATTTTCTGGGGTACAGATAGAAATCATAATCACACTTTCCTTTCTTCCATTTCTAACAGATAAAAATATTAAGAATTTGATAAATTGCAATGTATTGGGGTGTCCTAATTTATGCCTCCCTGCAGCAAAAGGTGAATTTGTTAAACAGTAAAGAAATCAAAGACACAAGTTTTAAATTGCTTCAGAGCCAAATGAAGAAGACAAAAAATGTTCTTTGTGACCTGAAAGGACAAGCAGTAGATCAAAGACATTGTTTTGCATAGAATTGAAGGGAAAGGGGATAGCTGGCTTAGAGCTTGTGATCAATAAACAGTAGCATGCTGATTCATAATGTCACAGCAGACTTCAGATGATGACATCTTCGGAAAATGAAAGCCAAAGAGAAAAAATGGCAAGAAAATATAAGGAACCATAACACAAAGTGATAGCTCCGAAGAGACAAGTGTTACACCATGGCCTTACACAATGTGGAGAACAAAATGTGAAGATGAGTTGTAGTAACAGAGTGCATTGCAAACTACATCTGCAGTCTATTTGGTAAATCAGAAAATCACAGAGAAATGGTCTTAAGAGTCTAATAAAAAGACATACTTTGATTTTACAAACCCGCTTCTAAAACTCTTTTCTCTAAAAATGTTTGGGTCTGTGGTTGGTGGGGTGAGACAGAGGTGTGTGGGGGTTTGTTGAGATTTTTGTAATACTCTGATCACTGCCTTGGACTTCCTGGGTGAATGTGTTACCACAGAAATGTAATATATGTGTTCCGTATGGTTTCATGCATTATGTGTGTGGGTTGTGGTTGTTGCTTGTGTTCCCATGATTATTTAGTGAGGAAGTTGCCTATAATTCCTGGCAGCATGGTAGTTTATCCATTACTTTAAAGAACAGCTCATATTTCAAAATGTTTTTTTCTAAGATCATTACAAAAATAAAAAACAAATGGCAAGGATATCAGCTCTTGTTACCAAGTGCCCAGCAAATGTAAAAACACTAAAAATAGCCACAGGAAGCAATAATTTCAATGACAAATCATAGAGCTGTTTACTTAGTGTGCTAAGTAATATATTTTTGATCAAAGATAAACAGTTTTAAAAGTTACATTTGTTTTGTTGCAGAGGAAAACGGAAATTGCTATTCCCTGCAGGCTGATGTACCTTGTAAAGCAATCTGTCTTCAAACCCAGAATGAAAGGGAGCCAAAAAAGAAATCTCTGAATTACATGACGAGGCCCTTGAGATGCTGCTAGTTGCTCTCTGCTGTTGAGGACCACAGATGTCTCATATTGTGGGTCATATTGAGCATTTACTGGGGGTTTTTCTTTGGTTTGGTTTTTTTTTTTTTTTTAAACATATTATGAAACAATTTAGATTTGTTTATGTCGGGTAGTTACAGTTTTTTGAATATTCAATACTGTACACTCACTGCAGCTGCATTTCTTTAAGAGATATTTCTTTAAAATCTTCATCCAGTCTTAAGCATGTGTCCAGATTCCTTACTGAATAAACCCTGATAGATATTAGAATGCATTTTACCAAACTTGCACTTCTAGGATAAATCCTTGGAACAAAAACTGTCACGAAATTTGAACTCTGATTTCTAATCTTAGGAAAATATCATTGGTTACATTTCACTGAAGATGGCAAGATAATTACTATTCCCATTTTGATTTTCAAGGAAGAATCTGTAGGGTGGTTTGAATGCATAGCACAGAACATGCAGAATGGGGAGAAGGGAGGCAAAGGTGTCTTTCAATAGCTTCTTTCCTTCTTTGGCCTAGCCTTGTTGTCTCTCAAGGTTGCTTAACATAAAACCCATAACTCAAAAAATTTGTGCCATGGAATATGAGGATCCCTTCACAATATCCTTCCCTTGTCCCATCCTGGTTATCAGCCCATCCTGCAGAAATAAACTTTGAAAGATGTGGTTTTGGAGTATTTTTACAGATGTCTTCTACAAAGGCTGTGCTGAGAGGTGGTGCTGTGTCTCCTGGGAAGAGATTTTAGAGCTTCTTTGCAGTTTTCTCTCTCCTTTTGAAACATAACATTTAAATTACTTTTGTCTTCTGAATCCCAAACTACAAATGTGGTGAATGAAAAATAATCATGTATAAGGACTATCAAAATAAAACACATGGACTTCAAGATTTGTGAAAGCACATGATGGGCTTTAAAGTCACTACAACCATAGTGAACACACTGACCAAAGCAAAGTAGAAACTTTCCTAAAACAAAATTAGTCCTAGTGGGACACTGCTTGCTTCAACAGTACTGGGAAAAGTTGGATTTGTAGTTTAGGTTGAGGTCATACACTATAGCAGTAAAGAAAAGAATTCTGTTTTCTTAATTTTGAAAAAGATGTCATTATGCCTTGGGAAGTATTACAATATTTTAGTAATCAGCTGCAATGCTCATTAGTCTGCCTATTATATCTGAAGCACTTGTATTTGTTGAAGTAGCAGCAGCTGAGATAAAAGAAATTTGAAAGTGAAATCATTACAAATTTGAGTCAGTGCCTTTTTCAAACTGGAAGCTTGCAATATTACCCTTAATGAGCTGATGCCCCAAACTCCAAAAATGGATTCATATTTTCTAACCTCTTTTGAACTTCTTATTAGAAATTACTTTATGATCTGAATTTATGAAGAGATAGTATTTTCTGTTTACTGACTTCTTTCTTCTAAAAAAGAAGGGAGTATGGGGAAAGTTGCTAACTAGTTCACAAACCAAACTTTATTTCTCAAAGTAAAACACAAATCACTTGATAGAGGAGAAAGTAAGCTGAGGTAGATTTACACTGATACAAACAGAACCATAGTTTTATGGCCAAATAAATTTAAATTAATGTCTGTCGGTTGAACCTATATGCATCCTCAGACTGTTATACTTTAAAATGAACTAAGAATTTGGTTATTTAAAAATAGCAACTGGAAGGGAAAAGGTGGAGGCTTGCATATCTTATGAACTAATCCTGGGAGGAGTACAGATGGAAGACTGCTTAAGGCAAAGCGGTTCATCTGCATATGGCAGATTTCAGGAACTGGGCCTGGATTAATCAGGGCCAAACATGGAAGGAATTTGCATAGACATTGTTTATGTTTACAGAGTTTCAAGTTTTCTTTCAAATAAATCGAGCAAATAATTTTATAAAGGAGATTGCTATTGGTTTAATTATTAATTAATGGATGTTTTTATTACAAATCAATTGATTCCCTGTGTGTACGTAATGAACAGAAAAACACGGCAGGCAAATGATTGCATTTTAGACCCAGCGTAGAAGGAAAGCATCACCCTTAATTAGTCAATTCGAAAGTGATATGTAGTGCTGTAGGAAAAGTACCAGATCACAAGAAATGAAAACATTTATGTTTTAATAGTTTCCTTTTGGTGACCTTAACTATGCTAACTTGTCTTTGATGAAGTATGACAGGTACTGTCAATTTAAATGGTCAACATATTCATTATTTAAAGAATAACATTTTTGTAGCAATAACCCTGGATATTTTCAAGAAATAACCTTGTTCATGTAAGCCTTACAGCTTTTGTGTAAGTATTACCCAACAGTCCCAAATTTCATGACTGTTCTGGACCAAAGGCTAGGATAAAATAAGGAGAATTCCAATAAAAGAATTTCACAGCTTCTTCTGAACATTTATTTCCACATGTACAAATACTTCAGAATGTAGATCTACATTTTTATCAACATGCTATTAATTTTTGATAAAATGTACTTAATCCTTGCAGCAGATTGTCTTTTTTTTTTCCTGGATAGAAATCTGTAGAAGAGACTATGGAAGGCCAAAGAGTATAAAGTTGTTGAAAATTGTCCATCTGGGGCTGTTAAGGTGACAATATACATGAAAAGGACTTCTTTTTATTTTTAACAAGGAAAACTCTAGCTGCTTTTTGTAAACACTGAAGTAATCTCCAACTCAAAAAAAAAAAAAAATCCAAAAGAAAGTCAAGTCTTTGGAGATGAGCAAGACATGGAAGGTCTGTGTTGGCATGTGACTTTGTAAGGAACTGTGAGACTGTACAGCTGGACTTCGTCTTACGGAACGTGAGCCAAGAGTTAGGCCTTTGACCTCAGCTGGTGACCTCAGTTCTTTAGTCAAAAGCAGAGAGAAACCAGCCCTTGAAGACAGTAACTCTGCTATGCACCTAGAGGTGCCTATCTCTCTTCAGCAGCTAAGAAACTAGAATAAGCAATTTAAACACAGGCAAAATTAATCCTATAGCAGGTCAGAGTAATTTGCTTGGAATATAGATAACATTTCCATTTTCACTTTGGTAATATTCTGTATTTACTTCTGTATTTAGAGGATGTGGCACACTTCTCCAAGACATATTTTTCTCTGTGGATAGATTAAGTGACTCTTAGCACCAAAGTTTGGCAGATTGTGATAAAAATATTGACATGCATGGACACATTGACAGATTCAGATCTCTACCCAAAACCTCTTTATGACTTCTTTATATAACAAAAATCCCACTGACCTCACACAGTGTCTTCTCATAGTTTTGGAAGAGGGATGTTCCTGCTAAAAAGAAGATCATTATTTCAGGTAGGGTTGGTATTGCTTCTTCTTAGTGAAATCTGCTTCTTTTTGTTGCTGCAAATCGCAAATGAAGCCTCAAGACCTAGAGATGTGCATTACCGCTTTCCTCTCTTCCTGCTACATTCACTTGAGTAACTGCACATGAGAAACAAAAAAATGTCTCCTGACCTTTCCCATGACTGGAGCAGAACCTAAAGCCTGATAGCTTATTATCTGCCTTGGCACCTATAATGTTTGTAACCACACGATAAGTTACGCTGCAGTGGTGTTTAACACACTGCCCATACTACCTGTTCTAAATAGACTTAATAAAGGATCTCCACTGGTAATTTTCAGTACGTACTGTCTTCTTAAGAAAATCTGCCATATAATAAAAAATGCAGTTACTAATATAAAAATTATCCAAGCTCTTTTCCCATCTAAATGCAGTATTGGATTCATTAAATAAATCTGTTTATTGTTTCTCTCAAATGGCAGTTCCTGCTATGTTTCAGGACATATCTTTGGCCAACGCTGATTATGTATTTTAATGTTTATATTCAGTTTTAACTCAAGTGTTTGCTGGGTGGAAAATAAATTTTGACTTCATTTAAAAGGCTTTGATTTTATTAAACTTATTCCTTGTGAAGAGATCCAGAATTACAGATGTTTTTCAGTTACTGCACTCAGTTTTCTTGCTGATGTCTTTGTCATGGATTTTTCTCCAAAGTGTGATACCTGCCAGGAAGATCACATGACAGGAGGGATTTTTTTACAATACTTTTTTTTTAAAAAAAAAAAACCTCTGCCCCTAAATGAGAACCAAAGATAAAATGGACTTCCTCTTATTTGAAGGTTTGCGATAAAATATAAAAACAGGCACATTTACTATCACAAGGTTAGGGTTTGACTTTCTTTTTCCTAACGTCTTGTGTGAAGAAATGTAGCCAGATACTAATAGTAGGCTTTTTTAACCAATAATTGGTGTTGGTAATAAGGGCTGAGCTGACAGCCAGCTGTGCTACTGCCCTCAGTCCTGCAGTGAGGAAGGGGAAAGGAGTCTGCAAATGATTACCAACTTCAAGTATTTCTGGCAGTAAAGGTTTCATTAAAAAAAATTAGTAAAATACCTTTTCACTTTTAAAAATGTTTCCTACGTTTGAAAAAAAGGTCTGTATGAAGACTTTAGAAGAGAACTGCTGCGAACTGCGCAAATCAAGGGTATTGCCCAGTTGGGCTGCCGGCCTACATTGTAGACTTAGTCTTTAGTAAAAACTCTTCTCCTCCCAATTAAAGAATAAAGGTTGAGGAGCCTGCAGGCCTTTCCAGTATGTTTGGTGTGACTTTTAACCCCTCATTTTACCCTCTTTATATGGCTCTCCTTTATACCACAGTCTCTGATATGTCGGTGGCGCCCAGTAACGCTGCTGTGGGTCAGACTGGGTTATCACTTTTGTTACAGACTTTACTTCCTGGGGATTTGTAAGTCAGCTGTAGAAATTAATCATAAATTAGAGATTTACATGCATATGTTACGCACAGATCGTTTTCTATCTTTTTCTCTTTTACGTTCCTGTGATACGGTACACAATCCTAAAAGAGGTGGGTTTAAGGCATTGTGGGGTTTGGGCAAAGATGAGTGATATGAGGCTGAAGAAAGCATGACCAGCAAGAGCCTTCGGTACACTCCTGGATCCTGGTCTTGTCATCATTATTTTTTGCCTGTATAACATCTTTTATATAATTATCTTCCAAGTATGGCATAACTGCTACATTCCTGCTAAGTCATCACAGGACTGTCAATTCTCATATCCATTGTGGCGAATAAACCAAACAAAGGGAGGCTCGCATGGTCTACCCACTTAAAGTCTTTAGCCAAAAGTCATTTAGTTTTCCTATCACTCATTTTATCAAGAAATTAGAGTTTCTTTTACAGAGCATCTGAGGTAAGTGGAAGTTTGGGAAGTTCTCTGAGATCCTTGAAGTCATTTGTTTGATGCATAATTTGTTTTTATTTATTAGTAATTGTTTCTGATAAGCTGCTACTGCATGTACGGGAAATACTGGATTTTTTTTTTTTTTTTCTGACTGTTCATTACACAATGAGAGAAGCCATTATACTCTATTAGGAAAACAGATGACATTTTATATCTGTCTAGATTAAAAGCCTACTTAACCTGTTATTTGTTGTTGAGCCGGAGACCTTATGTATATACTTCCCCAAGGGTGCTTTCTACACAACAAATCTAGTTTTGTCGGTTGTGGCTATGGAGTAATCTTGGACACTAAAAACTGGTGCAATTCAATAGAGGAATAACAATCTGAATGTGATGTTACTGTCCTTCACATCATATCCCTGACTGGGAGAGAGCAAGGAGCAGGACATACACAGGGCACAGACAAAGTGAAACGTGAACTGCAGCTCCGTTACACAACGGGGACAGAGCTGTACACAAGAAGTTGGAAGATATTTCAGCCTTTGAAAAAAAGTTGTTTTTTTTTTTTTCCTGCAGATCTCTTGCTTCATTTGGATTGGGAAGCTAAAGAAATCTTTTTTCTAGAACAAAGAGAGAAAGAATTTATACATGCAGTATATATATATATGTCTCTATATAAAAATACTGGGGAATAGAGGATAATTGAATAACTGATTTTTGGTAGATATAGAAAAACTCCCTTGATGGAGAATCAGATATTAAACTGATTCTGCTACTTAGCTTAAAAGCCTGGAAACAGTAAAAATAAGAATGGGAAAATAGTGAAAACTTTGAAAATTTATAAGAGGCGTCTACTAACATTATTTATAGCACACACTTTGATAATAATTTCTCTGAGCCACATCTTCAACCTAAAAGAGCATTGCGGAGAAAGGCTACACCTGGGAAAAGAATGATAGAAACATTATTTTAAAGGGTGTTTACATAAACTTTGATGTTACTGGAAACAGAAGTAATGAACAACAGCTTACAAGTACAGCAACAAACTAAAATTAGAGTGAGAAATTACAGGAAGACCAAAGCATCCAAATCCTAAATCTACAAAAAACTTACTTCTTACAATGTTTAAAAAATCTTTTTCTGTTAAATATTTCTAAGGCAAAAATATGTCTTTATTTGGAATAAGTTTTTTTAAAAGCTGTAAGCACTAAATATAATATAGTTCAGAAAAACTTGAAAGGGAAGGCTTACACTATTCTCTCCGGATCTGTAAATGCAGAAAATGTAAAAAAAAAATTGTGTACACCAAATGGCTAGCAAAATGAGGGTATAAACCATTTTGTATGCTTTATGTTGTTATTTGAGAAATTTTTAATATTTGAAAATACTTCTTGTGGCAATTAACAAATTAGCAGTTTATCTGGATGAAAAAAACCCACAACTTCAAGTTACTGGGTTACAAAGTGAATTGTTCTGCAGCTGCAAAATCAAGTGCCTTAGCTGAGTTAATGCTTTTCATTTCTTTTGCATGTGTCAGCATTAATGGAGGCAGGCTTCTATAAAGCCTTGCATGTGAAGATGGTGCTGAGCAGACTAGATTCAGTTCTGTTGAATGCTTTTTGCATTTTTTTTGGAATAACGCACAAAGGGAGACTTCAAATCAAGCTGAACTTCAAGCAAAAGTTAATGCTATTCTCTTTTGGGTTCAACCACCCACTTTGCTTAAGGTCACTAGTTGAGGCTAATGCTGCACAGAGGGGCTGCAGCAAACTTGGCATCTCCTTGATTAGGCTCCCTGCTGATCTAATACACATACCAGCTCACTTGCCAAGTCAAATAACACATTTAGTGAATTGGAAATAAGATTTAAGTGAGCCAGCACAATGCGGCTTGCCCTCTCATCTTTTTACCGAATCCTTCTCTTTGTATGCTAGACTGTGAAAACTGCTCTTGTTAGAGGACTTAATCTTCATTTTTTCCTGTAGATTATTTGGAAACAGGTCAATTGAATGTTGGAGCTGCTAACTCCTCCTACCAAAGAAAGAAACCGCTTGTGGCATACTGATTGCATCATTTAAATGAAAGGCTGTTATTATTAAAAAGAAAATACTGTAGTATAAGGTTCTCTGAGAATGGAAAAAAAAATTCTAGTATTAAGTGCAACCCCTTTTTAAATAATGTGTTTATTCCTTTGTCTTCGAGTCTCTTTTCTCAAGAGTGCTTTGCATTAACTGCTGGTGAGTAGTAATTGATGGGGTTGATCACATCAGTACATATATTCATCTCTTGTGGCTGTACTACAGTAGTTAATTCTTAAATACAGTAAGATACAATAAAGTGACATTTCTATAGGAAATTTCTATAATGCCTTTCATAAAAGCAAAGTAAATCACATCACATAGTGTTTGACTCTGAACTATTCTGTATTTTAATGAAAGAAAATCAGGACTAAAGTTAAGCCTTCACAGTTTGTTCGCAGTTTGTTTTTATTCTTTTTAGAAGGAGAAAGGTTACTGTGTGAAGTATAATTTGAGATTTAGCATAGATTTGTCACAGACTTTAATGCCATTTATGCTGTAATAATCTGTAACTGTCCCATATCTCCATGTTAGGTGTTCAGGGTTATGATGTGTATTGACTTTTTTATGATCTTCTTATCTCTCCTGGTTATACAGATTTATGTGTATCTCTTCCTTGTCTAACTCCTGAAATAAGAGTTTGCTTTCTGAGGTGCTCTTGGTTTTTTCTTTCTTTTCTTCCATTTTTTTTTCTTTAAACAAATAAAAAAGTACCATAATACAGAGAGGAAAATGGAGAAAACTGACATTTATAACATCTCATCAAAGACAGGAGATTTTAAGCACTACATTAAAAAGCAAAAATTTATCTGTGTGACCTACAACTGAAAGATAAAATGATTCCTTTTCTTCCAGAGTAATGACCAGTGCACTTGACTTCTAATGAATTCACTTACTACATTTTAATGTCCAGTTAGGGATTTTGAGGTATTGGCAAAACATCTTGGCATATTTTTTTGTGACCATTGGTGTACTTTCAGTCTAGCTTTTAAAAGCCAAGCAGTTGTTGACCTTGCAGCAGATGTTTGGTGGGAGCTCAGGCAAATAGGATGGCATAAAAACTGTGTTTATTTGTCTCTGCAACCTATTCAAGCAAAGTAGCGGGGAGGAAACCTGTTCTGCTCTCAGATGTCCTGTGCTTCTGCAAAGGAAAGGTAGAGCAGATGCCCTCCCTTGCCATTTGTCCCAGAGAGGAGAAAGTGCCGAGTTACTGGCATGGGATCCATAAAGAATTGGGGCATAAGGAAATAAGTCTGTATTCATTATGGAATCCTTCATAGGCTTTAGGTCAAATAACAAAAAATGAATGGTTAGGAAAAAGCCACTTCTTTGTGGCTTCCAGAATCATTCAAAAGCCAAAGAAATATTTGTCATTCTAAGGCCTGATTTTCAGCTTCATATCAGCTTGTCCAACCTGAACCAGCAGAGAGGAAAACTGTGTGGTTCAGGTCTCATAATAAATACTTTTAAAATTTCAGTTAGATTATTTAGCAGTTTCCAAGATCAACAACGAAAAAATGTGATGGTTTGTCAGTAGATAAACATTGCATTAGGAAGATATGTCCTTCATTTTTTGAGTAAACAATTCGAAGCATATTTGAGAACTATCCTGAAATCAGAGAGACGTCTCCTGTTTCCATTACGAAAATCCTCCAGCAGCAGCTCAAGACATTTTGCATCCAAAAAATGAGGATGCACATGCTCAGGAAACTACTGGTAAGAAGGGCAGCCAAATCCTTTGAAAACTGTATCTGCAACAGTGGCGCCTACCAAGGAAAAACAAGATTGCTTTGCATTTATTCCTTCCGAGAATGAGGTCGTCTCAGTGTCCCAGACAGGGAAGGAGAAAAAGGAGATGTTATCTGGTGACAGAAAGCCTCCCTCTGCACATACATGCACACGTCCTAGGGTCTCTGGTATTATGTGTACTGTTTGGAAAATGCACGAGGAAGGAGAAAGTCGTTTGTCATGCTCCAGAGTTGAATCTACCACTACAAAATACTTTTTCTGTGATGCTGAGCAAGTCATTAAACCACTGCTTCCAAGGTGGCCGTTAACTGCAAACCCTCCAAAGTCGCTGAGCTTCTCCCTCTCTGAATAAACACAGGTAGAAGTTGTGTTTTGAATACATGTATATAAAATGCTATAAAAGGGGTAGATTCTGAAAATACAGCTGTAGGTTAAGTATGGCACTTGGGGTTAGGGGACAGCTTTGGTGGTACAAGCCTGGCTGCCTCTGTAACTACACAGAAGTACCGTCAGAAAAGAAACACTGGTATTTGTAAAACATTCCGATATTGTAACAGTGGGTGAAATTTCCATGGGGAAGTAAAACCTGTAGTCAGCGTTGGATAACTTGCATCAAACCAGAATCACAGTTCCTCTGGTTTAATAATTTATGGTACGTTCTTTACTTTTAGGTTTTTAAGTTTATAAACTCTAACAGGTTTTAACTAATTTCCTATATTTTGTAGAACGTATTTATGTACGTAAAACACCTCCCTCATTCAGACAGGTGCAATGCTTCCTGTTAGCTTTAGTAAATAAATTACAGGAAAGAATATGTTAAAGTTCAGAGTTTGCATTTTCCTTGCCTCTGCCATGGCACATTTTAAACTCATATGTCTAGCCTTCCAGTGGTTCAAGAATCCACATAAATCCATGCCTCCCTCCTTTTTCTTTTGATAGATGTTAATATATTTTTGTACTCATCTATCTTGCTATATTACTCCATCATTATTACTTAATTGCACTGTTATGAAGCTCAGTGTCATTAACATCTAACCCTTCATGGAAAAAGCAAAGTTGAAGGGTTTGCAAGGTACATGGGGGTGACTGACCCAAATGTTCAATCTAGTTTCCCAGAAACTCATGTCTTGTTTGTTCCTTAATGCCATGCCACAGCTAACCCAACTGTAAGGTGATAGAGCAGTGAAGGATTTTCACCTTGCTGTGGTCTGTCAGCAGAGGAACATAAAAAGAGCATATTAATGCTTCTCCAGTTAGAGAGTGTAATTTCTCCACGCTGATGGCTTCTCTCTTGTTGTCTTGCAACTGTATAGAACGACTCCTACCACATTAAGATTTTAATAACAGACAAGTTTTATTATTAATGGTCTTAAAAGGACCTACTGCTCTTCGGATTCAGTGAGCTACTCATCAAAGGGTAGCGTGTGAGCTGAGAGCAGCTGATGTCCAAGAAGCAGCTGATGAGACACGGGTGTAAAATAAAAAGACATGGGTACTGGGGGATCATGACTTAGTATTTTTCAGGTTTGGATCATTTCATTCCATCTGCCAAAATTCCCACAGTATTTTCCATCAGACTGCTGTTACTTCTTTTTCCAAGCTATACCTCATCACTGTGCATACAGCTGCCACAGATACTGACTTTAACGACTTCCACTGGGTTTCTGATATAGTGGTTAATGCAGATGCATAGTACTACTTGTACAGACAATAGTGTGGTTTGTGTTCAAAAGTAAAGACAGTCATAAAGGAGATCATAAAATTGTTTTTCCCACTATTTTTAAATTATGCCTTTGTCTGCTTGTCCTTTTTCAGGTAGAATTGTTTAAAATTTAATTTATAATTCCTTTCCAAATGTTATGTAAAAATCTGAAAAGTCACAAAATTTTACACACTTCCAATGTATAAACCACTCTAATGTAATGGTTTTTTGGCTCTGACTGGAAAAGATTTTAGGTCCCTAACTTACACTGAAATGGTTTTGAAGTAGTTTTATAAATACCACATTGGCTGTCTAAATGACTGTTTTTATGAGGAACCAAAAGGAAAACCTATACCAATTTCTATGTGACTTGAGTGCAAAGTCTTCATTTACTCAAAAATGTGGAACATATATCTTAATAATTCCTTGGTGTTTTATTCATTAAACTGGACATATTTTTAATATAAGAAATGCAGATCTTATATCCACAGTAGATCTATGCATATATATTTAGATCTAAGTAGAAAAAAATCACTTCTAAATAAATCTGACCCACAAATTACTTTTTCAAGCTATCATTTTTCTCCATTAGGTACTTGTTACTACATTGTAACAACCAATTATTTTCAAAATAAAGGAAATAAATAAGTTTGAAATGTACTTTGACAGAAATTAGCCTATCCTGTGGCAAAGTTTAAAAAATGCTATATGGACAAGGTAGTTTTCATGTATTGTTCCACTGCACCAAGGTCAAAGAAAAGAGCAATAGATCATACAGTCTCAATATATTCCTACCATCTTGTCCCTGTGAAATATGGATATCCAATAGAGAAGTCAGTGTAGTAGTGCAGTATTACAAAAAAAAAAAAAAAAAAGTCAAGCTTCTTGAATCATTATATTTGAATCAATAACCATGGGGCTTTTCAAAAGATATCATAATTTGAATTCTTTCTCAGTTATTTGGTCCTTTAAGGGTTTTCAAGGTTATTCCACATGACACAAAATACTAAATGTCATGTATTAGATAGTATCAGAAGTAGCGCAGAGGTGGCATTGCTAATTAGTTCTGACAAATTTCTATAATACAGTTATTTTCCACTGATGAAAAAACTCATCATGCTCCATACAGCACACTTCCCATTTCTCAAACATCACATACTCAACTTTTTTTCTGTTACCTAGGAGAGCACAGGTAACATTCTGTAAGCTACTTCTAACTTTGAAGGCTCATTCTGATCAATAGTGTGATTTAGGTCTATAAGTCATTTTGATACATTTGAAAGGTTTGACCTAAAAAAATGTCGCTGTGAAAATAAAAAGGCTGATTGTTTGAACAATCATATAACCCAAATAGCTGGCCAAACACTGCACACAGCAAGATGTGTAGTGAAAAGGATGAAATTTGCTGCATTGAAAAGTAAAGCTGCAGTGTTTATTCCCCGTGGAACTGAGAATTCACAGCTCATTTTTCTGTTCTGGGTTCCACTGTGGCCATAGCACATTATGGTTACAAAGCAGACAAGATGGGTCTCCACGGAAAAGGTAGGTAGGAGTACAACTTCCAGAGTCGTTTCCCACTGTGAAAGTACGTACTTTAAGTAGCTTAAAATAAATTTTAAAAAGATTGTGTGAAAATGTTAAGCTTAAGTTTGAATTTCACCATAAAAATTTCATTTATGCTCAGGGTAAGAATCCTCATTTGAAGGAGTAGATATGTTTCAACACATTTAAATGCACATTGTCATTAGGGACAACGCATTATACTGTTCCACTCCTCTGTGACAGCTAGCTATTTTTTTTTCCTGTCCAAGAGCCTTTTTTTACATTAAATTAACAGCAGAGCAAATGCAAAGATATGGAAGATCTGCTTTTTGAAGAGTTGCCCATACTCTAGAACTATAATCACAAGAAAGCATGAAAATAACCACCCACGCTCAAATAACAAGAGATACAGAAACAAACCCATGAAAATCTAATTCCATAGCACCTCACCTTCTGAAGTCAATGTGGTTTTTTGATATGAAAGCAATAGAATAAAACTGCAAGAGAAATTCTGAGTTTCTAAACATAAGAAGGTGGAACAGAAAATGCAGGATTACACCTTATTGCATTTACGTGCTGCTGTAGTGAGCTGTGTATTACTGCTGCGTTTGCCTTTGACCCTCATACGTGAAATTGAAAGTTCCATAAAAACTGACAGTAAAAAAAATGACAGAAAAATATTATTTTTAGTAGGCTTATAACTCAGAACTTTTGCAAAATTATTTTTAAGCTTTTTCAATAATAATTTTTGTAACCATTTACTGACGTAAGAAACATGATCTGAAAATAAAACATGGTAAGTTGCAAAAAGAAGTACATAATAAAAACAGTGAATGTGTAACTTTACTTATAGGAACAAAAGCTCCCTAGCAGTCCTTAAAGGACTTGTTTTGTATCAGCTTTACACTCCATTGATTCGTGTTCTCTCACTATGCCTTCCTATAACACACATGCAACAATATTGAACTCATTTCAATTTTTACAACACTGTAAAATTGTTCCTGCATTTTCTTATTATCTGAGTTGATGGACTAATTAGAAGCAGTCAAGGTTATATCTAGGTGTTCCAATAAAAAATGGTTCTAATTGCCCCGAGACTGAGGATAATTCAATTACAAATCTTTTCAATTTGATTCATTCCTTTTTTCCTAAGGAAGGATTATGTTGATGGGTTTCAGGTAATGGAACTGGGTGGCTTAGGAGGGGCATTAAAACATCCTTACAGCTTTAACTAATGTGATTAAGTTTTATGAAGTTTGTTTTTCTTCTTAAAATCTTACAGAGGTCAAGTACTCATGTGATTCCCTTGGAGCAGTGGTTGAGAAGTTGGTTACGTTGAGGACAAGGTAGTAATCTCTTGAAATGTGCTCATTAGTTCTAAAAAGATTTGAAAAAGTTGTTTCCCACATCACACAACCTTAGTTAATAAATGAAAAAAGAAAAAGCATAATACTTTTCAAGTCCTTAATTAGTGATTCTTAGTACAGGACCTATTCTTGGATAACACCCTGTTATCGGTTCACACGTCTGTGATCATTACTGAGTAGACAGTCAGAGTTGACAAATATTTTGAAGTTGAGTTCAAACCTTTGCCCTGTCAGTAATCTAAACTGAACTAGATACTTACTGAGCTTGCAAGAAAAGATGTCAACATGAACTACGACAGGAGAGGGGAATTTTTAAATTTTTTTTTTAATTCCTCTACTTTCCTGTTAGAAAAGTGTGTCTTTTACAGGTTTTGTTTATTTCATATTTTTCTAGTTGCACGTGTCTGCATGTCTTATACAATCAAAATGGCAATTCATATTAGAAATGCAGTAACTTATGTGTTGAAAATGTTGCTAAAATATGTTTCTTACTGGTAATCTGGTACTTGACACATCAGGAAAAGTGCCAAGTGAAGATTCAGAGTCCAAATAAATCATACTGTGTCACGAAATGTACTTTGGAAGATGAGCAGTATTAATAATGCCCTTGAGAAAATCCACACAAATGGTGAACAGATTCTTAACTCCATTTTCAGACCTGGATCTACCATTGCCACTGCTGAAGCTGGTTACACACTGGAGAAATAGGGGATTCTTGAAGAGATCTCCATAATTTCCACAAATGGGACCATTTTCAATCTGTGGCTCATTCATTGGCTTTGGTTCACATTTGATTGGTTACTGTCATGCAAGTTATTAAATGTTTGAATTTGTGTTACCAAATGTTTATGAATGACCATATATTGATGAGAATACTTACCTCGACACCAATGCTGATTTCGAATGCTTAGAGGCAGGGACAATATTTTTTAAGTCTGGTGGTGTTCAGTATGAATGAAAATAAAATTGAAGTTCATATAAGCAGATGTCAAAATATCAGGGCTCACTCTGTAGAGAAACTTTAGCCACATTGTCATAACCGCGTGACGAGGGGTGGCAAAGATTTCTTGCTTCATCAGTTATTGGGATGCAAGCCTGCTCTGACGCAGATGGCTTGTGGAAAAGCCTCAAGCAGTGACACAGTCAACCTTCAGTGATGCAGCCATGTTATTTCCCTGTGCTGATTTTTCAAGTCAACTCCCATAGAATCAATGTTATCAGAAGAAAAAAAAACACACAGAGAAGAGAGGGAACACAGCAGCACTAATTAAAATAAAAAATAAAATAAAAATTTAAATAAAATAAAGTAAATAAAAATTCTCAAATTTCTCTGACTTCTGCGAAGAAAAAAGCACAAAACAAATTATATTAGATTTGCCTCTCATAAGCTATTCAAAGTTCAGTATTGGAGCCCATTTTATTTGTGGACTATTTGAAAATATAAAACAAGTATTCAGATTTGATCAACATTTTTAATACAAGTAACTGACAAAGCAGATGTCACTCATTCTTTAACTTTTGGTATATTCTGTGTGTCAAGATGTAAAGATTTTTTTTATTACAATGACATAATGTTTGTTGTTAGTGTAAGTAGGTACAACTTGTTTTGTTAGGGATGATTTGTCTGCCTCTGAGTAAGAGGCACCAGTAGATATAGGAGGTAACAGCAACACCTAATTATTTAAGTTATTGTGCAGTGGTGAGAGCGGGCATTACACCTAGGTGTACAGTCTATTGCTTTTCAGCATCTGTTCACTAGTAATGATGCCTCTCCAGAATTTTTGTCTTACAGTACCAACAAACCAGAAGGCTAAAACTGATTGATTTGGTATGTAACAAGACACTTCTCCTGCCTTCTGTAGTACTCATAACAATGACAAATTTATTTTTTATTAAAAATACCTTTAGTTTTCTTCCATGCAAAGTCTGTTTGAAAAACAGACATTTCACCACAGCAGAGTTTTTTCCTGGAGCAGGAAATCAGGTATCAAACCAGTCTTAGAATAGTATTGTGGGTTTGGAAGTACTTAAAACCTGGTGTAAGAACTTGGTCAACTTCAGAAATTACTATCTGAAGTTCCTACTATTTTTTTCTCAGGCTGTAAAAGCTCAGTCCACACAGTTTAAGCCAAATCAGGATCAAAGCAATTATTGAGTTATTAGCAACACTTAATTCACAGGTAATCAGTAAATTATGTGTTTAGGATCAATATCAATAAGAGAAAAGATATGCTTTTGTGAGAGCATAATAGTAGTATTGGGGGGAAAAAATGTGTTTCCCAAAAAGCTTGATATAAGACCTTCTCCATGATTTGATGTTGGTGCAATTTTTTAAACTGTTTTCAGGTTTTGATTTCTTTGCTTTGTTTGTGGTGTTTTTTTAAAAAAGTTTTCATTCCCAAGTACCATCACAAACGCAGAAAACCTAGGAAGTCACTGTGTAAAAAGTGAGTGTGATCCCCATACAACCATAAATACTCATGGATGAGCTCATTTATTCTTTTTCTCTTGTGGGGCAGTAAACTTTTCAATTCAGGTAGGAAATGAAAGAGCTAGTATGAAAAGTAAGTCAGTCATTTGCTTTCTTCTTTGGTATAAAAAAAAAAAAAAAACAGTTATATTTAAGAAGAGCTGGCTTATTAAGTAAATATGCTTTTGATAAAGAAAATATTGTCATTTTTATATTACATGTTAAAGTAAAATTCATTTAATGCATCTGCTCATGGGGCATTTGTGTTTTTGTAGCATCTTCAGAAAGGGTATTTTAAAAAGTAGTGCAATGTTCCCATTGCAGACATTTTTGTTGCTTAAGAATAGACTTGATGTAAGTCCTCAAAATACACTTTTTAGAGGCCTTGATTTTGTTGTGTGAAACCTTTTTACCAAGTCTGGTTTTTAAATGAAGGTCTAGGAGACAATGGATAGCCAACCTCCAGAGATTACTCTCATTTAAAATTTAGGCTTACTCAAAATTTTCATCAGAATAAAGCATCTACAGGGGTATTTTAAAGTCCTGCTTCTGATCATGGGCTTAAACTTAGGGCCAAGTCAAGAGCATGGAAATGATTAAACTTTCAGTAATAATTCTGGACATCAGCTAAAATACATCTTGTAGCACTGCTGTAAGCAGGTTCCTCCCATCTTCCCATGTGCTTGTTCATTTTTATCTAAAAATTAGCCAGCTCATTGTAATGGCCAAACCAGCCAAATACTGCTATCTTTGCTTTATTATTCCTATCTAAGGAATTCATGCTTATGATCCATTTTGACTTATATAGAGTCTTTGCATTAATTAAATTCACTTCAAACTAAAGTTATTCTACTTGACTGTATAAATGTGCCTTAATTACATGAATAGAACTATAGCCAGATCCCTGAATCAGTGCGGATTAAAACATCATTTCACAGCCAAACAGAAACATGTTCCCAATCACTGCACTTGAATTATTGTTATGTAGCTTGGGGCTTGTATTAAAATCACTGAATAATTGCAATCAGATTATTATAATCAAGTACAGGAGCAGTAATTACAGGTTACAGTCATTTTAAGCTGCCCTGGAAGTCCCATATACTGATCATATGCATATTAAAAGTTTATGTTAGTGATAAAATTAATGAACAGGATTGTAAGCTCCTGTCTGTGAGATAGGTGTCACATATCTTACCATATAGGGAGTTGTATTTTGCGTAGCAAGGACATCCAGCCTATTTACATTCTTCTTTTTTTGTACTCACATCAGAAAGCTATCAACAAAGAGGAGGGGAAAAAAAATCCCCCATCTATTTGCAGAATAATCTGCTGCTTTACTCCATCCAAATTTAAGTACCGCTTAAAGATGTTATCATTTTCCGTTGTAAGACTTCGCCAGGAGCATCGTTTATACCTATTTATTATACTCACTAATAACACAAAGAGAACTGTGTAAAAGGCAGAAGGAATATTAAACTCTGTCAACATGAGGACATTAGAGACATAAACATAAAGTTTTATTTCTGGGGGCTATTGGAGGACAGCATGGAGGGGAAATTGATTTAAGACAGAGAAGAGTGAGTATTAAAAGAAAACTTTTCCAACCTGCTTCATATGGTCTTGTTTTGGAGAGGCCATAAAGTAAATAGGTATTTCTGATTTCCTGAGAGTCTGTATTAAAAACTGAAATCCATACCATTTTAATATTCTGATTAAGAGACAAAAACCTTACTAGTTTGACTATAATAATCTTGTTCTTTGAATCAAACTATGAATATGGAGTATGAGATATGAATTGGATTGTGATGATCTGGGTCTAAAATTAGACCCTGAAACTGAAAGAAGCAGAAGGCCTCTTATGCAGAGAAATGTCTTATGAACATGTATGCTAACCACAAAATAATTTCATTACTGAAACATAACTGCAAGAGGAAGGCTACCAAGGGTAAACACAGAGAACGTGCAGAAGGACCGTGAGAGGAAACATGGTGGTAAAGGTCCCATATCGTACAAAGATCTCAGAGGAGAACTTTCTCAGGGCCTTTATTCAGATGCGTAGTGGGGGATAAATTTATGACAATTAAATGTGAATGAATAACAAAAATACATTCACATCCACTAGACAGACCATCAGACTACTCCTTTGCCAGCCTCAGAGACTTTCTATAACCACCACAACAGCCAGCATAAGCCAGATAAAAGGCCAACCAAACACCCAGATGCTGCTGCTGGAAAAGTACATGCTGTGGCTCAGGATCCGGGCTGCAGAGCTGCCAAGTTCACCCCTTGGGTGCCCAGAGCGTCTGGCTCAGATGTTAGACCAGGCAGAAGGGGAGTGGGCAACGTGGATGGGGCTGCAACATGGGCTCCAGGAGAAGGAGATGCAGTGCCAAGCCGGTAGCAAAACCTCAGGACCTGCCAACGAGGTTTAGAGCTTGGAAGAAATACCCACTGAAGTTTGTAAACATGAATTTTGCAGATTCACTAAGCAAAAGATAGATATCTGTTTAATTACTGAGGTCTAACATCTGTAATGAGATCCAACAGTGTCATCTTCCGAGAGCTCACAAGAGGCCCAGGATTCTGGGAAACCTGGATCTCACCCACTCGCAAGACGATTGTGTTCAACTTCTTTGAGTGAACAGGTTGGCTTGGGCACCAGGCCCTTTTCTATCTGGTGTGTAAAGAGAGGATAAAAACGGATAAATTGTCAACACACTTCACACGATTCTTTAAAAAACGGTGCCTAGCAAAAACTTCATGATACAGTGGTTTACAGTGTCCCCATTAATGAAACATATCTCAGTGAAAAGGACAGACATATGGATTTTCACTTGCAAAGCATAATAAGATCAATTATTTACACAAAATTGCTGACATATACTTCACCTCATCCCCATAACACACATAAAAGTATTATGTTTTTCTCCAAGAAACTCACTGAGGAAAAATTATGACTGTAAGAACTTTGTTTGGGAAAAAAGAAAGGCTAAACCTAAAAGTTTAAACTGCCTGCAGAGGTCAGGAATGCTCCCGTAGTGTAAATAATCATGGATTTAATGGTATTGAAGTGCACCTACAGCTGCAGAGAAGTATTGCTTTCCTCTCAAGCAGCACGAACAACCTCTCTGGCCTCTCTTGTTCCTGTGGATGCACAAGTGTGGGCGTCTTGAAGTGTTTTCAACAAATCCATGCCACTTATTCACCAAGCTCTGTGCAACACTGTGTACAGGGAATTAAAAGCTGACACGTCATGGCTATATTTAGAGTGAGGAGAAGTCCGAAGGAGCTCGTGTATAATGAACTATTGTATTCATGAACTCTTTTTATTTGTGCAAAATACTTCAGTGCCTCTCTGTTAGAAGGACTCTTGCTGGATTTGGAGATCTCTGCGGAAAACCATGTTGTCGTGGTGGGTGTGTAACGAACAGCAGCTGTGCTTGGAGTGCAGGGGCTTTATCGTGGAGAAAGCCTCCCCTTGCTGCATACACATACTGCTTGGCTGATCCTGTGAATGTGGGCTTAGTAGAGACCTGAAAGCTTCTAGAAATGGGAGGCGTTTTTTTTCCTCTCTCTTACATGTTTTAAAGGCCTGCGGTTTGCAGCATTTGTTGAAATTCATAAAAAGTGACATTTTGATAAGCAAACTGTTGAACGTGAAAACCTCACTGATAGATATTGGGTTTATCATTACTACAGTTTTGTCTACAGATTTTTTTTTGCCTTCATTTCTGCTTCCCTAACACACACTTTTCAGTTATTTGTCATCTTTTAAAAGTACCCTTACCATCAAATTCAAGACTTCAGACCATTAATAATTTTTAGATTGCTTTGTTAGTTCCAGTGGCCTACAGCTTTCCAAGGACCAAGAGTGAAGGTTTATTTTCATCCAAGTTGTTGCCAATATGTGGAAAATTTAGGTAAATAATTTGTTCTTCTGATCTTTGTGATTCTGGGTATGACACAGAGTGTTCTTGAAAATTGTAACATCTGAGCTCAACTTTTGTCATATGAAAGAAAAACAGATGGAAAGGAGCAAAACTAATATGACTCCTCAGCCTGAAATGTTTTTGCATCTCTGTCAGGCAGAAGTGGAGTCAGTCATCCACTGAAAAGAAATTTCTGTACCATCATTTAGGGTGCCTGCACAACAATGCTCCTTTTCTTTACATTTGCTTGAGGCTTCATGGGTCATGCTTGTACTTCAAGGCAGAAAAGGGTGAAGACAGACATGCAAGGGACAACTGTTTTCAGATGCAGGAAAAAATCACTCCAGTTAACCCATTCAAAACATGTTGATTGGAGAAAAATCTCCCTGATACTTCATTTTTTTGTAGAACAAATTAAAAGGTAAATGTCCCAGAATTAATACCCAGTACTAAACTTCAGTATATTCAAGGAATTGTTTTATATACACTTTCCTGAATATGAACTTTGGGAAAACCTTGATTGTCACTGAGCCAATATTACAAGGTTACTTTTTATTATAAATGTGCATTTCTTTAAATTGCTGTTTTGGCAAACATTTGCACTATAACCACAATCACCTGGATGTTCATTTAGAATAAAACTTAAGCACAGTTCCACTGGAATTGCAAAAAATCTGAAGTTTGAAAAGCTCATTGCAATATGCTTCATGAGAAAACAGCCTTAGTAAGATTCCTTGTCACCTCAAGTAGTTCCTTTTCAGGTTAGCTGAATTTGAAAAGATGAATTCAGTTTGATCAAATTATGGCATCATATTGTGAAGTTAAACCAGAAGTTTTCACTAGTTCTTGTATACCCTTTGACTTAATAAATTTTATAGGACTAAAATGAGTTATATTGAAAATAATATCTATAGAGAAGATGAAGGTATCAGAGGGTCCAGGTCCTGGAAGTAGGGTGTACCTATTCTACTCGAGCAGGGACTATGAACTTAAAGTGCAACATCAGCTATTAATTAGTAATGGGATTTCTTCAGTTTTAGAAAAATAATTTAGGACTGGGATGTATTTATAAAGCCATTACTTCCTTTGAGAAATGTGTTTTAATACCAAGTAGCGGACAAAAAAGTGGATATTGAAATGCAATGAACTGACTTATACTTTTGCAGAATGTTACATCAATGGTCTCACAAGAATACTGAGAGGCTGCCTTGTGATATACTTGAATCAGCAATACAACAGTGCTCAATATGATATTATACAGTTTCCAAATTAAAACTGAACAGTCAAACCTAATTCAATGACCATGACTTATTTTTCATCAGAGGTCTACATAAATACCAGTCTCCCTTTAGGCCTACTGCCTATGCAATAACATTTCTTTCATGGACCATTATGCAGACAGGATGCGAGAGAAATTAAAGATCTAAATTTAAAAGGCTTAAGGTTAAGACTGTAAGGCTAATGGGAATAATGTGAATGACGTGATTATGTCCGAGGTGAACATCAGTGTTTAGAAGAATAAAGAATATTGTTAGTTCTACCTTCAAGCCAACGTAATGATCGTGTTATCCAAGGTTACTCCTCTCCAGTCTCCCTCCTGGCCCAGGCCACAATGCCAGCTGTGTTGCAGGGGTTTAAGGTCATCTATGGTCCCACATAATACTTACAGAGCTGTTCCACTCTTACACTGAGCTTTAACCCTCAGCCCGTGAGATCCTCAGAAACACAGTTCAAAAAACTCTGGGATTCCCCTAGGATGACACGGTCCAATATGGTCCTTGACTTTACAGCAGATAACTACCCGTTCCTATCAAATTCTAAGGTTCTGCTAATCACATCTATCCATTATGTCTGTCTTGATGTAAAACATCTGAAGTAGGAGGCTTTCTCCGTTGCTCTGAAGGTAAACCAAGTCCTCCACAGGGCTGTGAAAGTTCCAGCACTTCAGTGAATGCATCTGATAGCTGAGGCTGGAGGGGCATGTTCCCCTAAACAAAGCAACTGGGCTGCCTCTGAATCTGGGTAAATTTGAATTTTTGTTAATTTGACAATTTCATTCTGCACTCAAAGTTATCTCAGTCCTACTGCTTTAAACCTTGCTTACATTCATCGTAAACTTCAGGATTCTTTTCATTACCCAGTTGATAGCAACAACACGAAATCTATCACCACTTTTCAAGTTTCAGCTGTAAATTACTGAAATATAAGACCCTTTCCTCATAGTAATTTTTGTCCACACCAACAGAGTAAGTACGCGTTGCACTCTTTCCAACCTGAAGCAGACCACACAAGTCATCTGTGTTGTCACCTCCTCCTCTGGTGCTTATAAAGCAAAGATGGATCATCCACATGCACATTTTTGAAGAGGTTGTTAGCAGTCTCCTTCACCCCTTTCTTCAGTTTCCACTAATATCTAGCTGTCTGCCAATATCATCTTGATACTGAGAACAGTCTTGCATTTATAAATTGTTGATAGTTCTCCATTATGATCTGTTTCCACAGAAGCTAAAGTGCTTCAGCATCTAGATCATGTCCTAATGCATATTAGAACTTGCCTTCAACAGTAAACCCAAGCAATCTAGTTTCTTTGAAAACAAAAACGTCCCCCTATTTCTATATGGTGAAATTATGATGACCATTCTGCTTTCAAAATCGAAATTACAAACAGAGCAAATAAACTTTTTTATTCTTTTCAACATAAAAATAATCATATGGACAGGCCTTTAGGAGAAGTCTAATTTATATTTCACCAGCATTCTCTCCTGATGGAGGGTGGTGATCAGTTGTTATCTTAAATATAATGTGTCCTTTAGTACAACAATAAAAACGACTGAGAATCAGCTCTGCCACTCAACAGAATGATGGGGGAGGGAAGGAGGAGGAACAGCAGAATAAAGACCAGATTTTAAGGGAGATATTAAAAAAACAAACCAGTAATGTATTTCAAGCGACTTTAGTCTTGTAATGTTTCACTGTGTTCTCAATCCAGTAAACAACAGCTAAAATTAGCACAATAATTTGGAAGTTATAGTATAAAAAGAACAAGTGGAAAAACTCCACAGAACAGGGCTCCCAATGAATCTGAGTACTACTGATTAACACTAGTTTTTGAAATGTTAATTAGTTTTACACTTAACAGCTTGTCATTGTCTAAAAGGGCATAGGAGCAAACCTTCCAGAGTGAAGGCTGAGGAGTTTTTAACTCCTTGGTGACAGGAATTGGCGCACATTCCTTTGCTCTCAATAGCACCATGAGCAGACAAGAATTAATTAGCTTTGGTGATCAGTAAGATAAAAGAATGTAAGTATCTGAATTAGTTAGCAATGACAAGAGGGTGAAAGAAATATTAAGTAAATTAAGATGTACAGAGTAGTTACTGTCCACAAGCTGACTTGATCCCCCTTATCAGGACAGAGAACTTTCCCAAAATATGAAATTCTTTCCCCATAAGAGTGATGTCTGACAATGTCTGCAATTGCTTTGTTCATTTAAGTACAACTTGATGGCACATTAAAGGCTGCGATGTATGCAAAATTGAAGGAAGTAGAAGGGATTAGATAATGATGACGTAGGAATATGTTTATTCATTATACGATTTAAACCATTTCTTTGAAATCTCTGAGAATGTAGAGTAGGCGGGTTGTGCCCCTAAACATATTTATTCACATATTTTTCTGTATCTTCAATGAACTAAAATCTGGAACAACAGAAAAAGTTTTGCGACTCGGTAACATTTCCTCCTGTGCATCATACACAAATCACAATCTAGCTGAGAATGCCTCAGATGTTAAGCTGTGGATTTATAGGCCAGATGTGAAAAATCACAGATCAGGGAGGTAGAGCCAGCCCAGCTGACTTTTCACATAGCCCAGTGATCAGCTGAGCGCAAAATGCCGATCTACCTTCATCCCCAAAAAGTCACATCCCTGGAGTAGGGAGGGGAACAGGCTGTGTTGCTGCCTGTTTTGCATGTGTTTCAGCAGGCTCGATTCTCCCAGCCTGCAAGTAGAGCAAATTTCTTGCGCACTAAGTTCATGTATACATTTTCAGTTACCAGAGAAGTGCAAAAATGCAACGTTAAATTTGAATTAGACAAACCCATAAACACTCCATTTAGGTTTCAGGTTGGCCACAAAGCTCAGAGAATTTGGCAAAGCAAACACAGCATCTTCCCACTGTCTGTGCTATGGGAGTGATATCCTGTCGTGTGGAAGTAGTCTTGGCTTGTCCCCGTAGTTTGCTGAACACCTTTCTAGATTATTGCAATTTGCAGCATTTGACAGATTTCAGCAAAAATAGAAATTCTTTTACTGGTTCAAGTTTCTGTGTGAAGACTTCAACCAGTTTCACTTTGCAAACAGGCCAAATTGTTTCCAAATGCAGAATTTGTGGTGTAGAGGATTTTTTTGATTTTTTTTTTTTTTTTTTCCCTTAGGGGGATGCTCCTGTAGTGGTTACTTTAGTGAAAAACACTATCTGTCCCACAATTTATTTTACTTCTGTTTGTCATCTGTCTTTTCCCCCCCCTCCCATGAGGTTTTGGAATTAGTAAGTTCCAAGTAAACTTTGGCTAAATTTGAAATGCTTAATTACAGCACATGGTACGTCTGAAAATCTCATCTCAATTCCTCCCTTTCCCAGAAAAACTCAGCTAAGGGAAATGTGACATGTAGCCTGAATCATATCTGGACACTAAATATTTTTATTGAAAAAAAATAACCTTGCTGTATTCATAAGCCTAAAAATTTCAGGTCTTTATTCTGTTGCATGCATGTTAAGAGAAACTAAAAAGCTGGAAATGTTTTTAGAAACTGCATAAGCTGCATCATCTATGTACAATGTGGGTATAATACCACATTGGTCAGCAACTATAACGTAAAAGGTAATGTGTAAGAGTTTTATATGCTTCTCAGAACTATAAAGGAAGTGTGAGTGGATTTTAAACATTTTGATTAGCACCGCAAAGATTTTAATGCTTTATTTAAACAGTTTGCTATAGGGCAAACACATTTGGTAGACAAGTAAAATGAAAGCACGGGCATCAGTTTCCCTGTTTTCTATTAAGTAATGTTGCGAAGTAAGCAGAAGTTGGATTCAGATATCAGATAATTATCTCCACACTATGTGTCACAGTAAATAATTTTAATTGGTTTAACTTCAGGGACCATTACTGGCCTAATTAGAAACATGAAAAGGCTACAAGTATTAGGAAATATCCTGAAGGAATGAGAACATTAGCAATTCTGTCAAGCCATTTTTAAAATAGTACACAGTAGCAGTCGCATTTCAGTAAAAGGCAGATTACTTGAAAGGTGCTTTTAGGAAAACAGTACTGGTGGGTTTGTAATAAGAGAAGACGATGGGCAAGTGTAGAGAATTTGTAGTGCTTGACACATACTATTACTGTGTTAAAGATACACTGATCTTATTCTGATTGCTGCTTTTAAAGAGTTTACTTTTGTGCTGCATAGGAATTATGAGAGCTTGGGGGCAGTGAGGAAGCAAGAGGAGTCCCCGTGGCAAGCAATTTCATTTGGTTAAGAGAAAAAAAAATAAAATAAACCCAGGTTGTGTGGAGTTTGGAAAGGTGGGAAGTTTCAAAAACTTTCATCAAAAATATGTATCAGTTTCTTCAGTGCTTTGGTGGAGCTCTTTAAAAATTACTTGTGAGCTTTTCACTCTCCACCTCTGTCTCAAGTTTTTGGGTCTTCCATGAGTATCCACACTCCAGATGAGATCATGAGGCAGCGATCTTGTGCTGAATGATACCTTCTGGTTTAAGCACTTCCACAGCTTCTCACCTGTGTTTTAAAACTTCCAGCCTCTGTGGAAAGCCCCTATGGCTTAGAGGTCTGCTCTTTGACTCATCTGTCACTGAAAGCCAACAGGCAAGCAGTGGTGAGCTCAAGAGGAATTATTTAACAGAGCTCAGATCTCAGTGTTAAATTGTTCCACTCTTAGAAAAACCCAGACACAGAGCTTTCCTCCTTTTGCACTGAGCTGCTTGTCGTAAACATTATAAAACATTTTAATATGCCCCATTGCTTTAATGAACATGTGGCTTCAGATTTGCTCTGCTACTGCACTCGATTTGTCTAGTTCTTCTGCTTTCTAAGGGTTTATTGGTCACTTAACCCCTTTGCAGGGGTTACTCACTTTTTAGGTGTGACTGAGCACCACTAGACGAGTTGCAGTTGTACATTTTGGAGGCTGGGGTTGAGGGAAGGACGGGAAACATGTTAGTGAATAAAAACTCATACAAGAATTCCTGCCTAATCCAGATGAGTTGTTCAGTCGGGTCTTCATCCTCTCTCCTGCAGCGTTTCATATAACGTGCCTGAGGTGGCGCAAGAAATACTACAGAGGAAAATTTTTATGACAACCTTAGGGGAATAAGCATTTGATTAGTGTTATGCTTCACATTTGCCAATAGAGGCAGGGTAAACAATTGTGAGGGAGGAACAGCGATGGGGACAGCCGACCACCTAGCGTGTTTTACTGCTGGAGAACAGCATCAAAGATTTAAGCAGCACATGCTGCTTGAACAGTTGATCAACACCTGCCATTACTACAGCAAGGGATATTTTTATTGATATTTATATGAATACCTCAAAGCTATGCAGATGTAAAATATATGTATAATCTTTTCGCTGTTAATCTCTATTCTTCTATTAACCTGTGGGAATTCCACTATAAATACTCATAGCCAAAAACACACTCCCAGGGTTGCTCATCTAAATCTTAATAACATTCGATGTCAATTCATTCTATAGGCTGTGCATCACCTAACGAGATAACTCCTTTTGTATTTTTATCTAGCTTCAGCGAGCATTATTTTGTTCTCATAGAAGAAGGGCTTAGCCTACCTTTTTTGCAACTCTGCTTTGTCAGGTCTTTCCTGACCCCTACTAAACAAAACAGGTTCAATCCTTACAGACTCCCTGCACAATATAGCCTTGTTCTGCCCGAGTTTTCCTTTGTCTACCTCTAAATAATGCCTCAGAGAGGCATCATCACAAAGCCAAATGTACTATATGAGGGTACATCATTTTCCACCGAACATTATTTTCAATTTATATTCTTTTCCTTCCGTAGCATCACCTGATTTGCATTTTTGAAGACCATTACCTATTGAACAAAAGTTCCCATTGATTTAGCAAGTGTTTTTCTGATGGAAGAGTGCTTACTATGCTTAAAATGTGAAAAAGGCCGATAGATCATGCATGAGATACAAACATAACTTCATCTAGTACATTGGTGTGAATACAAGGAAGCAGTGAAACTGCTGAAACTGCTGAAACTGAGAGTTGCTTTAGGTAATGAATGCATATGTAAAGCTCTGATTTTGTCAAACTAATGAATATACCAGCACGGTCACATAAGACTTAGAGAAAGGAATTTCAGCAAAATGGCTTTTTGTGACTGCTTAGCTTTTCAGCTATATTTTCTGAAAGGTTTAAATGACACCTGGTATCTTTTTCTACTTAACATGAAAAGATATAGTGGCAGCAGAGGTTAGGAGCATACGAGAAGGTGATTTGGAATATATGTAGTAAGAGTTTTCCTTTGATGACGTCAAGTGAAAATTCCCAGAGGTAGAGCGGAAAACATCCAGTTGTGAACTTGACAAAAAAATGACCTTGTCATGAGGTCTGCACAGAGCTGACCTCTGCCTCCTGTTTCATCCCACTGCCCAAGTCTTGGTTCACATGACATATGTTTTCATACTGCTCTGTGAAGGGCCAGGTTCCATGGTTGAAACCATCATATCCACACGATCTCAGTGCAGATTCTGACTGTCTCCACACTTCCTTCAAGTAAGGAGGATGAAGATGTTCTTTATATGACTATACCTATAAAGATATATATATATCTTTACACATATAAAATGATCTATAAAATAAATGTAATATGGACAGTAAGGAAAAGCCCAGAAGTTTCACACAAAAGTCCACACAAACCAGAAGACCCAGCCAATGGTCCCTGAATCAGAAAATTGTATTTCAAGGTACGCTTCAGACAGAGCAGGGAGGTGGCGTGGAGCTCCTCTTGACCAAGGTTGTGCAGAGCCACAGGCTGCCTGTGGGACCATGGTGCAGCTGAGCCTGGAGCTCTTTGTGATTTCTTGTCCTTAGGTGAAAGGCTTTCCAGAAAAATGGCAGAGCAGCTGGAGAGGGAGATGGGAGAGTGCCGCAGTATGACCATGTCCCTGTCTGGGTCTGCGGCTGTAAAAGGCAGGATAATATTAACAAACCAAGGGAGCAACCACCCTCAGTCACCACAGGCATCCCCTGCCCAGGGCTCTGCCAAACTCCTGAGTACTTTGTGTCAGTGTCCTTGTAGGAGGTAACAAATCTCTGGCTGTGTGGTTGAGGACAGGAGTGCGTGATGGTCTGGTCCTATCCTCATGTGGCCTCCAGGTCTGGAAGACAAAGAGGAGCAGCAGCCATCTGTCACGCCAGAGGCAACCCCTTCCCCAGCCCAGCAACCATCCCCTCCCTACTCCCGCCTCAGCCCTTGCTCAGCTGCCTGCTGGCCTCTAGTCTGGGCCAGCTCACCTCGCACCCCTTCCTGATCCATCCTGGACAGCTGTGCCAGGAACCCCTGTGGCACATCCACCTCCAACGTCCTGTGGCTGTGACACGGCCACCACATCACCGGGCAGAGCCAGGGCTGATGGAAGGCCCAGACCTTGGCTTCCTGGGGAAAAAAGGCTGTCACTCTTCAGCCTTGTTAAATGCATTGCGGTGGACAAACCCCATAACTCAAGCCTATGGGGAAAACAGTGTACATGGAGAGCCCACGGTCACTCCTGTCCATGTGGGAACAACCTCTTGACCCGGGGTTGTGTTACCTCATAGCCCCTCACCGTCCTGTCCCACCCCACCTGCCCTGGGCATCCTTCTTGCTGTGAGGACTAAGGCAGAGTGAGGTGGAGCTCAACATGAGGGTGCAGACAAATAAACCATAGAACCATAGAATCATAGAATTTTTTAGGTTGGAAAAAGACCTTTAAGTCCATCAAGTCCAACCATTAACCTAACACTGCTCAGTCTACCACAAAACTATGTCCCTAAGTGTCACATCTACATGTCTTTTAAATACTTCCAGGGATGGTGACTCAACCACTTCCTTGGGCAGCCTGTTCTAGTGTTTGACAACCCTTTCAGTGAAGAAATTGTTCCTAATATCCCATCTAAACCTCCCCTGGCACAACTTGAGGCCTTTTCCTCTCATCCTGTCACTTGTTACTGGGAAAAGAGACTGACCCCTCCCTCACTCCAACCTACTTTCAGGGAGTTGTAGAGAGCGACCAGGTCTCCCCTCAGCCTCCTGTTCTCCAGACTAAACACCCCCAGTGCCCTCAGCTGCTCCTCATAAGACTCATGCTCCAGATATTTCACCAGATCCGTTGCCTTTCTCTGGACATACCCCGGCACCTCAATGTCTGTCTTGTAGTGAGGGTCCCAAAACTGAACACAGTATTCGAGGTGCAGGCTCACCACTGCCGAGTACAGGGGGACGATCCCTTCCCTAGTCCTGCTGGCAACACTATTTCCAACACAACCACTGGTGTCTAAACACTGGGGAGCAATTCAGGTGTTTAACGTACTGACCTACTGCCACTTAGGCTGTTTTAAAGCCTAATATCCTATGAATATACACGAAACAGGCAGAAGTGACATGGGATCTGAGAAAAACATATGCCTCTCCAGTTCAGCCAGGAGGCATACACGAGGGCATCTCACATTGCACCAAACGTCTATTTTAATCCCACTTGTAATGCCTAGAAGTCCATCGTCTCTGTGCGTGGACATTTAGCCCACACCTGGCTGCACAGAGCAGGGTTCAGGTGTCTGGAAACAGGCTCCGCAGTGTCCCTTCAGGTGCTGCGAGGAGCCTCACCTGCTCTGTAGCCGCTTACACCAGGACAGGGCAGAGCTGGTGTAAATGTGGAACCGCGCTGGTCTGCTCTGTCTGGGGGCCTCAGGCACTATGGAAACCTCCTAAACGGCACTGGGAATTTATCTGTTAGGAACCAAACACTCTCTGTACAAATCAATTAATGTGCTTGAAGTGAGGTCTGCAGCACACTTCAGAGATCCTTAGCATCCTGGGGTATCCCCAGAGGCCACTTCAGAGATCTCCTGTAGATCCTGTGTCATACAGAGCAGCTCTATGTGGAGGTCTCAGGGAATCTGTGATGTGGTTCCAAATAAATGTTCAGACTTTTTTAAAGTAGAAGAGTTACTCAGTGGCAACACAGTCCTCCTCTAAGAAGAAAGGTGTTTTACTGGCCTGGTCAGCGCCTGTCCTTAGCTAGAAAGATTTTCATATAAGACAGAATTTCCCTTTCTTGTGTCAATTCAGTGCTTCACCACCTAGAAATGAGTGTTCTGTGTGTGAAAGAAAATCTGAAGATAAAGTACCCCCTAAAAGAAGGTCCAGCTGGGAAACCTGCCCTAGGAGATCAGTTAGATTCAACATTTAGTCTGTGCCCTGTTTTGTCTTCAATAATGTTTTGTTATCATGAAACCTATGGTAGAGTATGAAAAAAAAAAAAAAAAAGTACCTTTTGAGGATAGATCCTTCTACCAAGTTAGAGTAATCCTTGGAGTCCACTGTAGACCATATCATGCATATGTGGTGTTTGTGGGAAGTGTTAAGGTATGATGAAACATAGAAAAAGAAACATGAGTGAATGTGATATCTATCTTTCTCCTCTTAAGTAACTTTGCCAAGTATCCTGGATTGTACTCTCTAGGAACATACTGGCCCCGCCTTGAATTTCACCATATCGTTCAGAGATGCTGCTGCCTAAATAAAGATCCATCAAAAAAGAAAATTCTTCCCTGGCAAAGAAGAAAATACAGTTTCACCACCTTTATAAATTTAGAATTATACGTAACACTATAACTCAACTTCTTGGACTTTCTTCTTTCCAAAAATAAGAATTTGCAGTCATTATTTTATTTCCTGCTTTCTTGTCTAGGTTTCATTAATGTGGGATTCATTGTTTCATTTCTGTGTTACTGGTTTGCATCTGAAAGTGATTCTGCATTTTTAGGCTAGGTTTTTCCAAACACGGTAGAGCTGAATCAGGGTTTATATCTGTGACTATCTCCAAGTTTCTTTATCTATCCAAGGCAGCAGGTTTCTTATCTGACAGCCTTATAATTATGGAAGTAGCTGCATATTAATGATTCAGTGCTTACATAAACAACTGGCCTTGGAGAAATCTAATGAACTAACTTGCAGGATTTGATTTTGCCTAATTAAATGTAAATAATGTTTAATGTTGTATGTGACAGGATTTCTCTGGAAACTCATGGAGTTTTTTATGTAACCAAAGTGCTGTTATGAATGCAGAGTGAGGGCCATACTGAACATCATGAAATTGCATGTCATGTTTTGTTTTCAGTAGTTATCCGCTTATCTCTTCAAGTAGAAAAGAGAGAAAATTTAATATTTGGTGCAGCCTATGATAGTGGATATCAGGAGATGCTTGCACTATGCATAACCACATGCTACCCTCTGAACTGCTTCTTCTCTTTCTCTCAAAGTATGATCCGGAACAAAATTCTTCAATCAGAATCACTTTGGTACCAACCAAAACCCTTTCTTCAATTCTTATCTTTTTTCTTCCTTTCTATAGTGTTTCATATCAGCAATCTGGAGTGGTTTTGTTCATTAGATGTAAACAAGGCAGTGCTGGATCATCAGATGTGTCTCAGTTTCATTGCAGAGGGACATTTTGTTAGTGAGATCCAAAGTAAAATGCTGTAGGCTGATTTACCTGAGCTGATTAATCCACTTTACTGTATTTACGACATGTGTGTCCATATACATGTGTGTGAATGTACATACACATGTGTGTGTATTTATTAACTTATTAGCATAATTTTGGTGTGTGCTGTTATTCTGACCATCCCTTTAAAATAACTTCAAATACTTCTAAGTAAGGATTTAAAACCTTACCAAAAACATGCTGTTTCATCTGAAATAAAGGTTTTGTAACACTGTACATGTAACTTTTCACATGTGTGTATGAACCTGTTTGTGATATGAGTTAGAATCCCAGAAGGATGGACCTAGTCACGCTCAGGAGAAGACTACAGCAGCTATTTTTATTCCAGTCTGCACTTTTCCATGTGCTCTCTGTGTAATTCAGGTAACTAAATCATGAGTCTTGCCAGACTGTCTAGAAATATGCACACCTCAATTTCCTTATTTCTATAAGGACTTCTTAAAGGGAAAAAGGAGTTAAGTTTTTGTCTGGGATCAGAGCCCTGGAGAAGGCTAGTCTTCATTCAGCTGCCTGAATGAGCTATCAATAATTGAATAAAGCCATTACCTGAGGAAGACACCTTGGATAAGGTAATGTGAAAATGCATCCAGTGGACATTATCTTTTATCAATGAACTTTTTCCCCCCTTCCCTTTCCACTCCATAGGAATCTTAAAAGGAATCTTGCAGCTAAACCATGGGAAGACACTATGTGGGAGAACAGGAGTAGTCACTCAGAAGAGAAAAAAGACGTGTAGTGTGTCTCCCATGCTTTTATGGGACATGAATACATTTGCCCAAGTTTTTGTCCTACATATCCATATAATTTTTTAAATCCTGATAAACCGAAAATGATTTTGAATATATTATTCCACAGCAGTCAGTATTTCCCTTACAAGGGTAAGTCCTCATATAACTGCACCTCATGGCAGAGAATTAAACAAATGTGCTGTCATTACATGGACAAGCTTTAAGAGTTAAAATCAAGCAAAAAGTCAACAGGCTTTGCTCCCATATGGAACCTAGACAAGAACAAGGTTTCAGAGTTCCTTCGGGAAAGTGCATAAATGTCACTATTAAAAGAAAAAAACTTTGCTATTTCAAATCATGCTGCTTCTCAGTCAGGCCGAGTGAGAACAAGTACACTGCATCTTGGACCCATGTTCTGCCTTATGTCAGTGTGGTCCAAACAGATACTCTCAAATGTTTAGATCTCATTTGCAGTGTGCTTACAATTGACTTTGTTGGATTTAAACAGATTTTATGGTAGTGATATACATACATGAGATCGAAGCCAGGTTCAATACCTCTTTGTTTGGCTGATGTGTACTCCCAGCTGGATTTTTTTAGGTATGATTATTGAGGCTAGGGATGGTACTGCTGGCATTTTTTTATTTTTCAGCTGTTGTAGCTGCTGCAACGTTTGCTGGTTTCTGTTCTTTCCTTTTCCTCTTGTGTTCTTGAAGGCAAATCCAGGTCATCCTGCAATCAGTAGAAAAATTCTGACTAAATGACACTAATGACATGCTACTAATCAGTGATACTAATACGTGTTCTTTCACAAAGGAAAACTGGGAAAAAATATGGGGTATGTTCATTTCTCATCATTTTTCCTCTGTACCTTTTTCTATTATTGTTTTATTTGATATTTCTATCACTGTACTTTTGTTGTCCTCAGTTTCAGGACTATATTTTGATTTTTGGAGTAATTTTCCTATTTATTCTGTAGAATAAGATTTTTTAAAATTGTATTGTTTATACATCCATTTCTACATAGACTTTCAAAATGAGATAAAGAGCCGAGTTCTATTCTGACCTAGTTTTGGTGATTTGGCTTTATTTATTTTTTTGTTTTCCTCCTCATTCCCACTTGACTGCACTGAGTTTCCATTAACTTTCCATTCTAAGTGCAAGTGCTGATGAGTACATGAGTAAGATTGAGCTACAGATCCAATGATGTGGAAAGCTGAATTAGATCTTCAGTAACACCCTCAAACATGCACATGTATATGCAGTGAGACACATTTACTTTGGCTGTGGGCACAAAGCAGGCAAAGCCACAGAGAACTACAATTCTGCCTTTTTTTTTTTCTTTTCTTTTTTTTTTTTTTTTTTTTTTTAAGCAAAGTAAAACGTCAGGCTTTTACCAGTTTGTGATTACCCACCCTGTCCTGCTGAGAATTCATTTCAGTGGAAACAGGCTTTGTTTGCATTCATATTGTGTGTATAAATATCATTGTATAATTATGATCCAAGGACTTGTAAGTGACACTTGAGACAGGGCAAACACTGTAGGGAGATGAGCTGGTTAGAACCTGTCAAAGTATTGCAATGAGAATTAACAACTAGGTCTAGATACTCTTTTAGTTTTCAAGATGTTATTTTCTGTATTGCACTTCAAAAATATGCGTAAGTATAAAAATATGTTTTCAAAATCAAAGCTATTTGAAAAACATGATTTTTATGTGCTTTCTAGTATTTCTAACATGCACTATAAAATTTTTGTCGTTCTTACCAGACATATTCGGTGATTTTATTTTCATCAAACCTTCCGTGTTTTAGTTCTAGAGTCACAAGAACACACTGCAATTCTAAATTCTACAAATATAAATAAAACCCACAGCAGATTGGGCCTGAATATCTTCTGTTTGGTGGAATTCCCTAAATACTCTGTAAGGGACTTCTGATATGAAATAGCTATTTCATGTGAATCCACACTCAGACATACAGCGAAATTCTGCTCAGACACTGTAAGTCATTTTAAATCAGCTTAGACCTTCCTCAAAACCCTTAAATAGTAATGAAATTGAACGTGCATGCAAGGCACCTTGCTTTGCCCTACAGCGACCATAGTCACTGGTCTGCTTCTCGCCATTTGTTCCCCATGTAACAAAATTACCACATCACTGGTGAATATACATGTAAACATGCTGTTAATAAGGCCCCTGGAAGAAGTAGGTGGTTCAATATGAGACATTTACCCCAACATCCCAGATAAGGAGGTCTTCATCAGCCCTGTCCCATTGTAAGAGTTTATGTCTGAAGTTCAGATGAGGATCAGGATTTGAAGCTGGCCTCTAATGGTGAAGTTCAGTTTAAATTAACAAGATGAGACTGAAAAGATAAATTTGGGGAAAGCAGTTTGGAAAAATAATTATTTATTTCTGTTGCACAGTGCTTTTGGATTCTTAATTTCTTTTTTCCTTTGGGTAAAACTTTGTAGCCCATATTATGTTCACACAACGTAATGAACTGGATCTGAAAGTCAAAGCAACTTTTATAAATCCAGAGTCACGTTACTCGCTTCAGTAAAGTTATCCCAGATTTACACCCCTGTTGACAAGATCAGAGGCTGGCCAATTAAGCTTAAGCTAATTGATAAAAATAACTTTGTTTCAGTTTTTTACTGATTGATTGAGTGGCTAACACATTTTCATTGTGTTGATATCACCTAGCTTCACTTTGCAATGCATATCTATTCAGAGTGGAAATGGTTAAATATGAAGAAGCCAGGTTATTACACATTTCAATTCCAGAGTCAAATATAAAAATTTCTATTATAGGGACAATTAATTACATCTCAAAATGGCAAATGTGCATCCTTGTCAGGTAGAGTGTACTCTGATGGCCTTTCCTCAAACACTGAATGTGGAGATTTGATCTCTTCTAATGGTGCTGAGAAAAGGGTAATTACGCTATGGTCAAAGCTAATTTGCTTTCTGCCAGATGAACTGTTGTATTTTATTGTACGCTGACATTTTAAAGTAATTACGGCACTGTTGACCTTAGACAATTCCAGTTGTATCGCTGTCTACAGCTGCAGCGTTCTACCTTTGGCTGGCAGACAGCGGCTGTAACGAGGTAATGACACGGACAAAGAGCACCATATGGGGCTCCTTTGAGATACACAAAGCCCAGTGAAAGGAAACAAGAAAATTTTAACATCATCATTACAGTCACACATTTTTACAGCCGTAAAAGATCCCATCCCCCCCGTACACAAAATGCCCTAAATAGTTTACTTGCTTATATACTGTATATCTGTGTGTTTTCCTTCTGTAAATGGCAGTGTGCATTAAGAAGAAAGAGGTCAGGTAGAACTGAATGTGACGGACTGGTCTTCCTCTGACACGAGTTCAAAGGCTAAAGACTATTGATTGAAATAAAAGCCTAGGTTCTTATCTAATGTTAAAGACACTCCTTGTTGTCTGAAAGCTGTGCACATAATTAGGCTGAAAGAAGAGCACTTCATCCAGAAAATCACTATAAACTGAGCTTCATTAAACGTAGATATTAGTTAATTTAAAGGAAGACGTTATTTTTCATTGATATATTTTAATGGTGTATGTCTGGTTGTCTTTTCTATGCTAAGAAATATAAACGTGTGCAGAGTGCTTCCTGGTTAATGTATCCCTGCTAGGACAGAAAAATAGATTACTATCACTCACAGAGAGTAATGCTTTATTCTCTCAGAGAAAAAAATGCAGGATATCGAACACAAAAATTTATTGTAGTGAAGGGCTGGTAGAAAACTGAACTTTACTGTTACATTAAACATTTTCCTACTGGTTTGTAGCATGGGCAATAGAAATGTTCACTTGTTCAAAGCAGGCAGCAGGATTTTACCTGTGTCATGCTCTACAACTTATATGATAAATGTAAAGAGATAGTGGAAATGATTCTATGATTGTAAATCAGTTAATCTCCATTGGAGTTAGTTTTCCACAACGAGGCTTTGTTAGAAACAGTAAGAAAAGGGAGATTACAGTTGGCATGTGTCAGAAAAATTACATCTGAAGAAACAGGTTAGGCCCAGCATTCAATGTTGCTCTTGGCTCCGAACTGATAATATCATTTCTTAGAAATCTTGTTTTCAATTTTGCACAGCTCATCCGGTTGTGGCTGAATATTAGATGGAGAAATAACCCATGCATCCTAAAAGCCTGTGTTTTGAGAATACTATCTCTTTATGAGAGGTTCTGAAATGGGAATGGTGTTTTAAAAGTTAAACTACAATTCTGTATAGAATGGGCTGTTCTGGGGCTCTGGATACTTGCTGAAAACTTAGTGTTTTCTAGCCCGGCATTTAGATGGGAGACCAATAAGGTTTCTAATAATTGCCCAGCTTAATGTTTCAGTTCTGGACTCTGGTTATGTTTTTGGGGTGGGGGGTACTCTGAGACTTTTTTGTTTTGTTTTTTCCTCTTTTAATATTTCTGTTATCCCCCACAAAAATAGAAGCCCTGGTGGTGAACGAAGCGCCATCACTCTACACATAAAAGGCCTGCATTACCAACCACCGAGAAAAACACCATCTCTGTGTCTGAAAGGCAGAGTGACAGAGGGCATGAGCCATGCCAGCTGCTTTATGGCAGTGCTTTCTGTAGTGATCATTTGCAAAAGGGCATGAAGAGAAACCAATAATGAAAAGATTAAAAATAACCTGGAATTAAAAAAAAAAAAAAAAAAAGCTATCAGTAGCATTGCAGCATAATAGTGTAAAGTTGTAGGAGTGAGATAGAGAAGGGCAATATATTTTAATAGAAGACAAACACTTGTCCTTAACACATTGCCAAGGTGATACAAAGAGAAATAAATCATATTCCAACTGCTCCTATTCACACAGCTGGCCTGGAAGTAGAGATTCAAGGGTGTGCGATGGCACAGCAAATCTTTTTCTTTACCCAGAATACAGAGCAAGAGAAAAGAATATGACAGGTCTCACTCTATCTAGTCTTACCGTAAAGCAGTTATTCTCAGGCATCTACCCATCAAGACCAGTAACAAAAATTATCTATATGGGAAAAGAGTAATTTATCCCAAGATGTATAAACATACGGATTTTCCCCCAAGGAATAAGGTTAGATAGCGTCAAGGGAAGTGTGTTGCCTATATGCTCTTTTCAAATTTGGTTGTAATCTGTCCTGTGGCTCTGTTACAAAACAGATGGAATTTGAGGCTAAAATATCTCTGTTGTAATCTGAGGCTAGATGTTGTAACTGGTTTTTTATCCCAAACTGTGTGCTTGCGCTGTATCGTGTACATCTTGTGTTTGCTCTGTATGCTGCAACAGCTAAAGCTCAAAATGGGACTCAGCTTCATGCATAGACAGCAGCTTTAGTAGGGTGAGCCAGAATGGGTTTATCTTCCTAGCCAAGCTAAGCTTGTCTCAGCTGGAAATTGCTCTTTACATGTTGGATAGTTCACCTGTAAAGAATTACAAATTGCACCCTATTATTCTTATTTAATGCAGATTCCATATGTGACATGCATGGATTGCTATTCATGCAGCTTCATTGGAAAATGGCTTGGAATAGGGCATGAGTCATTTGTGATCCTTTAAATTAGAGATAGGAATACATTCTTCTGAATTATTAGACCAGTCTTATTTTGTGAGTTGAAATTGTTGATGAAGGCACCTACATTTCTAGGCTGAAGTCCTGACCCAAGAGTAGATCTGCTATTGATCTTTGTGGAGCCCCATTTTCACCCTCCAAACTGGCTTCTATTTAATGTGAATTCTTATAAAAGCTAATAGAGAGGAAGAGAGTTGCATTTTCTGATGGAAAATTAGATTTACTGAATAGGCAACCTACAACAGGAGAGGGAAAATTAAAAAAAAAAAAAAAAAAAGAGGGGGGGTATTGGAAGAGGGAGACAAGTACCATGTAAAAGAAAACAAGGTCTTAAAATCAGAAACTGACAACCAGTGTGAAATCAAGATGAGAGAAGGGGGAATTTTGAGAAATTCATAGAGCAGAGGCATTGTAGGTGGAAAAAGTGGTCACTGAAAATAGTAGAGAAGATAAGGCAGTAAAAAAGAAAAAATTTCTGAGAAGGAAAAAAACAGGTAATATGGAGATTTCAGGGTAAAGTAATGCAGATCTTTTACTATAATATAGCCACAAATTGTTTCATTCAGGATTTCATATTTGGCGACATTATTTATCTCCAAATCCTGGAGAGAAGAATCTCTCCAAGCTTTTTGCATAGAAAATCATTGGAAGCAATTCACAAGAAATTTAGAACTTTTTTGAAATTTTCTAGAGGTTATTTTCTTGTAAAACAGAGTGACTTTCTTAACCCTGTTTGAAATGAGCTAGTTTTCCATGCAAAGCTATTTAGTGCTATAAAAGACAGTAACTCTAATCAAGTATATAGATTCATTAAGGGCCATACTAGATTTGTGTCAAATATGTGACCCTCCAATCTGTGTGCAGTTAGCTGAGGCAGTACTATCTCCTCATTACTATCTTGAATTTATTGTCCATGAAATAGGCTGTTGCCTGCTTTTCTATCAAAACAAATATAAAGACTAATCTGGCACATAAAAATGTAAGTCAGAATATTGATTCTTACTAGCTGATCTAGATATACTTATCACTGATACAATGGTCTTTAGAAACTTGATTTTTTCTATAAAATAATAGCACATTTCATTTTCAGGAATTTGCTGTTTAGCGCGGGTTTTCATTGACTTCATGCAAAAGAAACAAACCATCATATGGATCTTTTATGTAAAACATAACGTGTGTTCAGAAGTTTTAAAATGGGTCAGGCCATTGGTGATACAAATTGTACACAGGTCATGAAAGCCAGAAAACAAAATTATGAGAGAAGTATATTTTTAAACAATTAAAGAAGATTTCTAAACAGCTTAGTCCCCCAAATTAAGACTTTTAAATTGAGAATTTTTTGAGATATAATGAAGAAAATAATAAATATTGACTGAAAAACATAGTTTTCTTTCTTTCTGCTTTGAACGTTCCCTTGTGATATCAACATTTTATCCCTAATTTAATTTATTTTACTTTAAAGTTAAGCTGACTACCTTGTAGAAAGTAAAATGGTTTCTTAGTTTTCTCTCAAAAGTAATAAAATTTAAACTGTGGTTAGCAGCAATAACACATTCAAAGTGTTTTTAAAAGGGAAGCCTTAATTTATTTCCCAGGTTACAGGTTATTCTAGACTATTCGATTACATGGCAGTCGTACCTGCATTTTCCATTTTGAATATAAACCTGATCCTTCAGAGATGTTAAAATTTCATTCAACCTGGAAATCAATAAAGAGGTAATGACATCTTCACTGCAGACAATATATATATTTTTTTAAAAAGTAAATGGTGTTCACATTACTTATAATTCCTATATAAGTTGGATGGGGTTTGCTGGTTTTGTTGGTTTTTATTATGTTGCTACAACTTCCAATAGTATAATAGTTTTGGTTTTTTTTTTTCTCCTGAGATCTTGAGCTTCAAAAGGCATAATTTGTCTTCCAGAAATGTAATAGGAACTTTGGACTACATAGCCAAACTTTTCAATTCATTTCTGAATTTAAAAAAAAATAAAAATAAAAATAGAGTATTTCTTTTTAAAGGCTTGATTTTGACAGCTAAATACTCATTTACAAAAAAAGTGTTGTGTTTTAGGCTCTTTAGGATAAGTCCTGTCTTGTTTCTTCCAAGTGGTAAAAGAGTCTTTGAGCAGGTGTGGGTCAGCCCCTGGCCTCTGGCTGTTCAGGCTCAGGGTGATCAGTGTGTCCCTTCCTCACTCTTTGAGGCTACCACAGGTTTTGGGGAAGTGGTACTTTTTCCACACTCATTTGTGCAAACCCTTGTTTACTGGAATGTAGTGACCACAGAGAAGTAGAAAATTATTCCACTTTCACAGCTGTGCTGTAGTTTAAAATTTTTTCTCTTAAATGCACACAATTCCAGTAGTAATGAAAAAGCTTAACACTATCAATAACTGCCTATTTATAATGTTATAAAATGTTCTGCTCCGTAGGCTTCACTACATCCTAATCTGGAAATTCTGCAATGTTTTGTGGAGCCCTAGCTCTCCTTATTGTTCTATACTTTGCATTAATTTTAATTGACCTAATTAATGAATCGGTCTATCCATAATTCCAAACAGATCAGCTTGAGCTGCCAAGATCATATGATATCTGAATTTAGTGGTTTCATAGGTGTTCATGGACTTTCTGTGACCTTTAACCCCATTTGGCATAAGTTGTTCTATTTATTTTAGTAAAAGTTTATTACATTTATCTCATCAAAGCAGAGTGCAAGATCATTTCAGAGTCACTTGTAACTCGGTTCACAGCAGTTCAGGAGCTCAAGGGCATGGGTCTTCAGATGTTAAGGCAGCCAAAAGATATGTTTTTTAATTCATCTTTATTCTGTCACTGAGTTAAATACCATTCTTCTGTTTCAATGAGTTAAAATAAAACTTTCTTTAGGGCTATGTCCAGGAAAGTTTGCTACTGTCTGTCCTTTAGCGACTGTACTGTAGGGTACTGGACCCATTTATCATGAAAATAGGACATTAAAGGAACTGTGCTTTTAAAAGATGTTCTCTGAAGGTGTGTTAATCCATGGCTAAACTGGTCGTGCACCATTTTTGAGCAAGATCATTCACTTAGCACTGTGCTACCTTCCCAGGCCCGTACATGACAGCAAACTGATGACAACGCATCCATGATCTTTTTCTACGAATCCTTCAGATTTTTGACATAGGAAAAAATTACAAATCCCGAGTATATTTAGCTAACAATGAACTAGTGTTTTTCATGGGCTAAAGGTTTAAACTCATATTTCTGGACTAACCGTAGAGGAGATAGCAGTGTTAGCACCTGGTAATTCATTTTGTTATCTCTCTGACAGGGTACAGTTGTTCTTCAGAGGGATGTAACACCTTTACGAGGGTATCACGCCTACTGTGAGAAACTGAGGTTTATTTTTGGATGGAAAGGGGAAAGAGAGAGGTCACAAAAGAGGAGGATGAGACCTCCAAAAAATGGCAAGTGTTAACAGCTCCCAAAGAAGGGCAAAAAAGCAAACAAACAATGCTTATGTAGAATAGCAATTCTGGGTGGTTAGTTTATAGGAAAAATGAAATTGGTCAGACTTAAGCCAGTGTACACCTGAACTATTTCATTCATAAATTCTGTATTTTTCTCCTTAATTTTCATAATTTTTATCTTCTCTTACGTGTTTTTTTCTTCTCTTACCTGATCTATTTTGGATGGCACTGGAGCATTTATATATGTGATCCTGTAAGCTTTCCTGCCCTTTGTTGTGTTGTAGGGGAGTGACGTTGTGTGCCGTTTCCTAAAATTCAGGATGAAAACTGAGTCAAGGTATTTCAGTTTTGCTGCCTAACAACTTCAGGTGGAAGACAGAAATTCTACCCTGATAACAGCGTGCATCTCAGGCTGGCACAGAAGTCTGTTTATGCAGGTTATGGCTGGTTTAAGAAACCTCTGAACTGTCACGTACCATCTGAATTAATGAGGCCGTACAGGTCTAAGGTCCCTAAAAAGACCCATCTAAATTAGAATCGATTAATCCTGTGGTGGGCTGCATCGTATTATAAGAGTGACAACAGAAGTAGGCTTTGCTTAAGCATGATTCCATAAAGATCATCAGCTGTATTCTTTAATTAGTGATGATCACCCATAACTTGACTGTAGTGAAAATTTTTCCAAAAGTATTTAACACACATTTGCTGAGAAGTAACTTTGTGAAGTAAAAGTCAAAGAGATGATTTATAGTGAGGAAATGTGTTCAGAAGAATTCAACACACCATGTAGAGTCAAGCGAAATAGAAATCCCTTCAAATATTTGAATTACTGACAGAATAGATATTTCTATATTCTGCATATATTTCCAGTTTCCTACTGAAGTCATTACTTTTTCACTTTTGCGAATAAAATTAACTGTAAAAATCAAATAGTGACTGAAAGATATTGTAACTATCATATAGATATGCCTTAAAGCAAAGCTGCAGTTTTGAACTCCATTTAGAAGAAGAACCTAGAAATAACCTGGTCCAAGTTTTATAGCTGTTGTCTCTGTAATTAGCTAATATAAAACCTGTGATCCAAATAGTAATAAAGATTTTTTTTTTTTCTTTTTTTTAACATAAGCATTGGAATCTAAGCCCACTGGAGCACTGGAGACAAAGGACTTTGTAAGATATTAATGTACAAAAAGAGTGAAAACAAGCTTAAGGAATCATTTTGGCTTGTTAAATATCGCATCTTCTATAACTCTACAGAAATACTTCCATAAAAAAAATTGATCACTTGCTAAAACACCATCTAAATGACTGGTCACCTGTTTGAATGGTGTTACTGGTATAATTTGAAAAACTATGCTCCAGATGAACACCGGACATTATTAACAGACCTTTTAAATTTTTGTTTTGTGCTTTCGAATCCCAGCGAACAATCAGTTGAACATCACAAAATCTATTAGGTATCTAGCCTTTAATTTCCTACCCTTCAATATTAAATGGCCAAAATAAGAGGTTGTTTTAGAGCGATTATGGTGACCGTAATGAGGCCTGACACTTGTGACACTTCAGCCACACAACCACCAGCAGCTCCATCGCAACAAAGGAGCTCCCAGCGCAACACATTGTAATGGTGGGGAGAGTCGTGAGTTCGCAGCTTTGCACAGCAGGTGTGGCCGCACATCTTTGCACCCCCAAACACACACGCTCATCCAATCTGACAGATTAGACAATGGCACAAAAACCCCATCGCCAGTGTTTAAACAAAGACTTCATCTCTAAAGAGACAAAGCTGTGTGCTGAATGTGTTGCCGCCAGTAAATTTTCCAAATGGAAAACAATGTATATTTTATTAATGAAAAACAAATTGAGGCAGGGATGGCAAATGCGTTGGCTTTTTTTGACATTTTATTAATGTGTATTCTCTTTCTTTTTAATATTTACCTTCATATCATCCTGCAAATAATTTTGTTAATTAGTTGTATCATGTGTATGCTTCACACAACAAATGCAAGGAAGCTAGGGGACCACACTAAGAGAGATTAAAAATCCATCAAGCAAGTGAAATATGATTTTGCAGTCTTTAGTGTATAAATAGCTTCTTTTTTCTTTAATACTTATTTAGACAGAAACATAAATGTATGAACTGGAGTCTTTAAAGTCATTGCTACCTTGGTGCTTGAAAAATTTATTTTTAAAGGAGGAAAAAATAGAAAACCTAATTTTCTATTCAACTTAACAGCAACAGAGCATTAAAAAGTGAAGCTAGAGATGTGCATATTTACCATGAGGGAATGAACTGGGCATTAATGGGCTCTGGAGGCTTATTTGGAGACAGCTGCACTTATCATGAATCAGGAAAGGGAAATAGCAGCCCTGGTGCGCTGTAGGTCAGTCACAAATGTCGACTTCAGAGAGCTATAAATCTCCAGCATTACTTCAGCAGCCGACTCTCAGAACACCCTTCTAGCGTTTTCCTATAATTTAAAGATTATGTAAGGTGTATAGTGAGAGTGTTCGATGAAAATATTAATTTAGAGATAAATCCTGTAAATGCTCTAAAGCAGCAGCTTCTGCTGAGCAGGATCATCTTCTGGTACACTTCAAATAGGAATTGCTGCTAGTTTTGTCAACAGTAGGAGGTCATGGATGGTTGCCAAATAAAACAAGGCCTTTTTCAATAAAATACTTTCAGTTCTAAGTAGTCACAGAATATCTTCCTGTACCATTTTATTACTGATATTTAAACTTTGATATATTATTTTACACTGACAATTCCTTGAGACAGAAATCTTAATCGTGAAATGAGCTGGAGTAAAAAGCAATTAACCACAGTTAACTCCTTCTGGCATGTCCAAAAACGTATTTTGTTGTTGCTTCTGAATGTTTTAAAGGCATTATCCAGGCTCACAGATTTTGTATCCCACTGTGAGGCTGCTGGTTTTCAATGTCCGATATTTACATGTTGAAATTTAAAGCTTTTAAGAAAAGTGGCAAAACTTCTTTGCAAATCAACATTTTAATTACTGTGAAATAGAAAAGGGTTTGTATTGTTTTAATTTCATCAGCATGAGCTATAGGAACAGACCTTTTAGTTCTTGATAATAGAAACCTGCGGTATGTATGCAGATTATTTGGTTTCTGTCCTGTTGGTAGGAAGATTTTTTGTAAAATATCAGGACAGTGAAGAAAGATGAAGGTGGAAGTTCCAGTCTTTTTTGCAAGATAAAATGAAATCAACAATGAGTGACATGTTTGCCTGTGATAAAATGCACTCAAGTCAAAAAACTTCTAGTTCTGTGTTCTAGGTTAAACAGCAATATGGGGGTAGTTTCCCCTTCCCTCCTGTCATCAGTACTGACTTACTGCAATTTACATTAATTTCAGAAGGAATGCTAGTACAATAAGAACCAATATATGTGACATATGTAAAAACTTAGTGCAGTTTCTTAACCTTCAGGAAAACTAATGGGTTCATGATTGTAAGGGGTGTTTGATATATGCTTTTTCTCAAAGTCCACACAGAGTATGGAGGGACCATTGTACCTCAAAATCACACGTTCAGCTGAAATACTGCCCCAAAACTGACCTATTGTGAGTGATCGTATGGCTCACTAGAAATCTCATATGGCTCAGTAGATATCCCATCCTTCTGACTTGCAGAGGATACAAATTATACTGTAGCATCTTTAAAACTACTGCAGTTTCGATACAAGCAATTTTTAATGTGTTAATTCTCATCCTACAGACCCATCTCAGGGGCTCCTCTTTCTTACCCACAGCATGTGAAACCTTCCTTATCCTTCCTAGCCCTCCTCCCCAGCTAGCAATCGCTCAGCTTTCATAACCATGTCGAACTTTGCTGCCTGAAAGATGAAGAAAAAATAACTTTTCCATGTTCTTCGGGTGGCAAGGAATGTTCACTGATACTGCTAAACAAATTTGTGCAGGGCACCAACTTAAAGAAACATTTAAAATCCCCACACTTTCTTCTTAGAAATATGCAGTTGTGCAATTGTTTGAAACACTTCAACTATTCCCATAGTTCTTTTTATAGGCAGGAGTAGTATAATTGATAGTGCCCTTTACCTTATTCATGCAAGCCTTCACACTTCTTCAACAGGATAAATGAGGACTAGTTAGCGACAGGAGCTTCTGTCAATGCCAACGCGGCATCTTGATTCATCCTGGGAGAATATTCCTTCATATAATAAACCCACAAAGCCATAGTCCTTTGGAGAAAAAAAAAGAAAAAAAAAAAAAAAAGATATGCAGTTTCACAAGTGAAGATTCCATCACCACATATATTTACAGGGCAGGTGAATAATAATTGCACCAACAACCTTAATTTTGATATTTCCTAAGTTGTCCATGCATGACTTTGCAATCAGAATATTTTATATATTTTGATTCATTTTTTTGAATTAGATATTCTCATTCAATTTTTTAGGCTTTTAAGGAAGGAAATTGAAAACCTGGAAATTCTGTCTATGCTTGTGGTTTCACATGTCTTGATATTTCAATAAGAGAAAAGGAAGTTGTTAAGCTCACAGACCCATACCTTTTGCTGACAGAATAACAGATGACAGTAGTACATGACTACCTTCTAACTGGAACAACACGGAAAGGGGTGCAACGCTGCTGAAGTAGTTTTACAGAGTCTCTTTAGGGGACAGATACAAGGCTGTCCTTCTCCTCTTCACTGCCAAGCTATCCCGTCTCTTTCTTATCCCTGGTTTTCATTCTGATCTCCACTTTCTCACCTGTATAACATCATCTTTGCCATGGGCTCTCCATCTGAGTCCAAGTCTCACCCTAATGCCAAACCATCTTCTCACTCAGCCTTATGTCCCTCTCATATGACGTTGCTCCAGCACTCCGTGATCAGCCACAACCACCTGTCCCCTCCAATCTATCCTCCCTTCCGTTCACATTTATTCACCTGAATGTGTTTTAATCTGCCATTTGTTGGCCTCTCACCCATCCCTTCCCTGCTATCCTTCTCTCTCCAGCTCTCATTTAATCTCATTATTTTCTTCTCTCCCACGAGCTGATCTCCAGTCCCACTGGCTCACAGGTCCCACCTCATGCTTCAAGGTATCACTGCTTCTCAGAAAAAACATTGCCAGACTACTTTAACAATACAAAAAATACATTTGTTCCTCAATCTCATTAGCCATATTCCTTTGGCTGGCCCTTCATATACTTCATATAAAATTGTATCCTCAAGCAAAGAACCAGCCTGGAAGATTGCAGCCAAAATGGTTAAAATTCAGTAAAATAATAAGTCATGCAATTACAGTAAAACTGTGGGTAATGTCAGGTAAATTTAATCATAACTGGTATATTTGGGCAAGCCTGATATAATAAAGAACACAGTATGTTGTATTTGTGCTTAAGAATACATAAGCTAAGGAAAGATAATGTACAGATGCAAAAGTGTTCAATAGGTAACTATTTTATACAAATAATACCTTTAGTTCATTTTTATTATAAAATGTTTGCAGCTGTATAATCTCAACAGTTGCTGCTGACTCTACAAAGACTAAAAATAATAATTATAAAATACAATGTCACAGGCAACCTAGATATGTCTGAAAATTTTACCTTAAACAGGTGTTTTGAGATAGAGAACTAAATCTTACAACTTTGCAGTTCAAGTAGCAGTGTTGTGTTCACGGTGTTTCAAAAAGTAAAACTAGAGTTTCTTATTGCACCCGCGGCCATGAAGAGGGTTATGGGTTGAGCATCTCAAAATCCAGATTTGATATTTGCTGGAGAAAGAACTTCTGGAAGATACTTAAAAGTTTCTGAAAGAAAATCACGTGAGATTATTTGTATTTTTTTTCTATTTTAAAATAATCAAAATATCTATCAGAAAAAGCTTTGAAATAAAATTAAGCTATGATTGCCTGAACCTCACGCACCTGAAATTTCTAGCTTGGGTTTAGCCCTGAGTTTTCCATATCACTGACAAAGAACCAAGAGATGGGCTGTGCACCGACAGGACTGAGGTTATCAGGCCTTTCAGTCTTCCAGAGGTCCACCTGGGCAGTTTATTGCCTACTCCACAATTGCACAGTAGGGTTTTCAAAAGTTACCAGGAACCTGATAGAAAAACAAGTGTGAGTCTGACAGCACATCCTGAGTGCAGGGGACTGCCTGTTTGGGGATTTGGGGGGGACAGACCCGACTGGGTGGAGGCAGGAGGAGCTTTATAAATGCACTCAATATTGCATTCTGTTTTGAAACACTACATCTTTGATGAATTGTCATTTTTGTGATGAAACCTCTCTTTATGAGGAATATCCAGACCAGCTGTAGGTGTAGAAGCTCCTCTGCTGCTGGAGCTACTGATGTGCCGCTCTGCCACACGGGGAGATGTGCCAGCAGATCCTAATACTTCCAGATCCACCAGCTTGATTTGTCTTTACCAGCTCCTACAGGGCAATGCTTTCATCTTTATATTGTCACTCTGTGGTTATCCGTAGTGAATACACTATTGTTAGGGTAATTCTAGTGTAGCTGCACAAATGAAGCTGTTGTTGGACTGCTCCCAGAGCACCAGGGCCAGTGGTTGCCTGTCCTCATCTGTCTTTTATTTATACTGCAAAAATGGCAGTTTCCCTCTAGAGCACATATCCGATCGCTGCCATGCGGCATCTTGGTGATGCTTAGGCTCATTTTGTAATTGCTTCCCTGTCACGGAAAACACGTTCAACTCAAAATATTACCAGACTTAAAAATAACAATAATAAATATTGGGTCCTGGATGTTTGCATTAGGGCTTATACTTTTCAGTGGAGAGACTAGAAGCTTGCTTAGGAAAATAAAATCAAAGTAGCTTAGTAACTACATAGCTACATGAGAAAGGCCTTTAAGAAAACACAGCAAATATTGTGAGAGTCCGAAGTACAGCAAGGGCATTATCGGTGCTCCCTGTAATAGCCATTACTCTTCAGAAGTAATGGACTGGAAATTGCAATGAAGGCAGCTGGTAGCTTCTCTGTATAAGGCAGAGAAGACACCAAAGGCCCTTGGGAAAGGCTTAGACCCACTGACTAGATTTTTCAGAGAAAACAGAATGGCTTAAAATATATAGGGACTATTCTAATGATTTAATAAGAAATTTTTATTATTTTTGATACCATCCAAATATTATTGGTGCCCACAAATTATGCAACAAATCTAGAGTTCATCAACATTCACTTCACGTAAGCTACATACACAACGTCCATTAGCTGGTTTTAGCTGACCAGGTGAGTATTTTAATGAATTAATTAGAGCTTCAAACACTTCTGTATTCCATAATAAATTCCTGAAGATGAGGATGATGATGAAACTTTGTTAATTATGATGATGAAGGATAATAGGCATGAAAAGTTGGGCTCCTATTACCTGGAAAATGAACATAGTTTTTTATATGCAGAAAGGTCATAACTCTCATATCTGAAGTGCTCAAGTAATACTTAACTATACTAACAGACTATTTTAAATTTCATATCACAGTGGACTTTGATGTATATGTATCAACATATATGTGTGCCTGTGTGTAACTGTTCAGGACCGTTTTTATCATTCTTGTTGAATAGTACTCAATCACCATCAAGTTCAACCAGGGGTCCTCTCACCTTTGTGAAAATTAGCCAAGTGCTTAAATATAGATTTTTCTTTTAGCCTTAGGGATATCTGAAGAATACTGGCTAAACAGCTGGCTAGTTATGATATATTTTCCATGGCAATATCACTTTTCAGTATTTGAAAGCCTGATTTGTAATTTCAGTTTCTTGTTCTTTTTTTTTTTTTTTTTTAAAAAACAGTTGTCTAAGGGATTGCTCTAAGAAAAGCTATGTAATTCCACACAATTCCATTTCCCTGTATCAGTTACCACTAACATCTCCTCATGGTGCATTCTTAGTTCTGTACGTCTAAGAGATGTAAAGACATAGTACTTCAGCTACTTACTTTCCTCTCCATGTTGAAAACATAAAGGGATGTGAATTTACCACAGAAATGATCTCAGAAAGCTCTTATAGCCTTAGTTCATTCTGGTCCATGAAAAAATGAAAAAAACAAGACACCCTCAACAGATCACGTCAGTGAAACATACCAATGCAGTACTAAATATAAGCCTGTATCATAGACAGGAGATCATACTCATGTGATGGGACCTGCATGTTTTATTTTTCTACCAAGGAAGTTGGAAGGAATCGTGTGTAACACACACCTCTGTGGTGTGCTGAGGTAACCCCTTTCTTGCGGGTGACCATCAGCTGCCCAGCCAGTGTGGATGCCTCTGGTGCCCCATGCTTCTCCCTCCATCCCTGTGGCACCCGTGTATCTGCTTTAGACAACTGCTTTTGTCACTGGGAATTAAAACTAACATAAACTCTTTTCCAGACTTAATGTGTCTGCAGATTTCTCCAGCGCACCAGGTTTCTCCATCCAAACCACTCCTGGAGCCAAGAAGCCTTTGGCTGCTAGAGCCCTCGGCCAGGTAACTACCATCTGGAATTGTTCCCCAGAAGATTTAAATTATACATGCCAGCGTACTGTGAACAGTGCAGGAGACTTCACAGCCCAAATTTCACAGCAAGAACACTGATAAAAGACAACCACTTCAGGCAGGTAAGACGTGAAGCCAATGCATCTGACCACATCCCTATGGATTACCTGAATCAGAGCACATCATTGTAAAAAGAACTGGGAATAACCTGTTTGCCGTTTTAGAGAGAGGTGGAATTACACTACAGAAATACTTAGAGTTGTCCCCCCTGCTCTGAGAGATCTTTGTCATTTTCTATGGGTGGAGAACAGGATTTTGTGAAATGTAATAGTATCACAAAGATATGTAAAAAAGGCAAATATAATGTCACTAAATAAAGCTGAAATGTAATGGCCAGGCTAGTCTTAATTGCAAAATTAAACATTCCTTCTGGAAAAAGTACAGTTATTGGTGATAATCTTAAAAATAAATATAAAACTATCTATTCTTTTAAAATATGCATGTAGAAAATTATTTTGCATGCTACTTCAGTAATAACCTGAAATAACTGGCAACTAACATCTCATGTGATGTTTCTCTACTATTTTCAGTCATTTTGTGAAATGACTGGTTTCACAATGTGACTAGAGTGTAAATTTAGATCGCTGTGATACGCAGCTTTTCCCTATGTTTGCTACCTATTTTTTATTTTTAATACAAAAATGATAGGGTATTTGTGCTTTATATACCAGGATAGCTATACAATTTTCAAGCATATGTTGACATCAGTTATTCATGGCTGTTATGTTTACAGTATTTTCAGTAAATTTACCATCATTTACCATCATTGCTGGGAGAAGGTGCAAAAAGTCTTTTTATTTCTTTATACAGAAAGAAAGAGATTAAGGAGAGGGAACCCATGAAGTTCCTCCAGGGTTTTATCATTAAGTGTGAACAATGTTGGCATCTCCTGGGTAAGCCATAAGTCTAAGTATAGATACTGTAATTCCATTAAGTATCTCTTTCTAGTTGTAACAAAACATTATCCATCATATGATCTATTACTTGAGACCATTGGAATAATGTGGTACCCCACCTTTATTTCAGGATTTCTATGTTATAAAATTTTAAGGTTTTAAATAATATTCACAGATCATTATTCAAGATTTTGTCTCTTAGAATGAATTGCCCAAAACAGGCCATTATACAGTTATTTGAAATTTTGAGGGGTTTTTTTTCCGGGAAAACTGTCAGTTTGGAACCACTTCCTTTAGAACATGGACTGTCTAACTTCTCTTTCAAAGAGAAATGAGGAAGTCCTTAAGCATTCAGCCTTGTGTCATCCCTACTGCTTTCCAACTCCATCAGTGATCTGGGTGAAACAGTCATAGTACCAAGGCTTTGAGGAGAAAAGTCTGCCACATCTGAGCTGTGTCTACCGCTTCCATTTAGACGATATTTATAAAAGCACATCTTTGATATTTCCTGTTTGGCATAACTTGTAATTTACCAGCTTCAGCATAGTAAGAAGATAAATTCTTTCTGAAAAATGTTTTGCAGATTACCAAAGCACCTCTCTGTTGGCAGAGAGACTTCTGAGACAGACAGGCCATGGCTGGAGCAGCAAAGCTTTCCAGAGAAGCCCGTAGGACAGATGAGCTCAGATGGGTAGCAGGGGAAAACTGTAGCATGCTCTACAGTCTCAGTGCCCTCCTGCAGCAGTATCTGATTCACAAATCTAAAAAATAAGGCTGTTATCTTCAACATGGGAGAAGCCCAAGGCAGTAGCTGTAACATGTCCTGCCTTTGGTTGTATTGAATTATCTTTGAGGCCAAGGTTCCTAGTGAGTGCAGAAAGGGCTAACCTGCTCATATAAATCTGATTAAAGAGCTTCAAACCCATATGGAAGAATTTTTGGTATCTGTGACCTCTACATAACACGCGAAGTGAGCCTTTTATTGCTATTATTTGTAGACAGGACCCTAGTCATAGGGTTGCTTTGATGTTTTTAGTAGATTACAAAAAACATATGAGGGAAGGGGCCATGACAGCTTCAAATCATGAGGCTTGCTTTGCCAACAACAAACTACAAAGATCGTTTGTAATAAAGTATACAGTAGTGTCTGCAAAATTGAAATCAGACTGTTATTCAGATATCCAAGCAGATTTCAGTGACTTCTTGAGAGGAAGTTTTCTAACTTGTTTAGAGACAATGTAATTTCATAAATAAGTCGGCTTATTAATATTTTAAATTATTTGTTTTGATAAACAAGGAGGTATTTAAAATCATGGTCTCTACTACCAGAAGTTTCCTCTGATACAGGAATTGTAATGACCTTAATGTCATAATATATTGTCACAGTTTGAACTGGGACACATAACTCATGATTAATACTGTAATCACTATAGTTAGAGGACTATTGCTCACACAGAAAGCTGTTTTATCTTTTCCTTCATGACTTGTATACTTTTAAGTTTGTAGTTTGATGGTATTGATAGAGATGTCTTTTAAGCAATACAAAGAAAAGAAAGTGTAACCCATTATGTGCTCTCTACTTCCACATATGTTCGTGACAAAATAATTGAGAACAGACCAGAAAATGTAGAATAATAAAGAAAGCAATATCTAAACATAATCTATGTCTCATATTTTTCAGTGTCTTCAAAGTTTCCTAATTTACGGTAGTCAACTGCAGGTGCTTTACAAAGTGTTGAAGTTTTTTGAGGGCTGTTGTTCAAACTTCAGAGAGGATCAAGCCTCTTGGATATGTGTTTCAGAGGACACAGAAAATGAAGATACTAAAATCCATATTTTGATATCTTTTGAACAATAGAGGAGAGGAACACTAAGGCTATATGAATGAACTACTTAGAAGAGCAAAGAAATGCTATGTACAGACATGCAGAAATTGTTAGAAGGGGTGTTTGTATTAAGTTAAATATGATGTGCTCTCAGCCATGGAAAAAACAAGAAGACCCAGATGGTGGATTGGCTCTAGTGTGGGCATATAAGAGATTTTCTGTCTGCCCATTTGTTATGAACTTGTGTTTGCCCTCTCCAGAATCTAGATATACTCTTCCTGGTATAGTTTCACGACTCTTTATGCACAGTATATGAGGTCAAGTAAGATATACCTGTATTTTTTGGGTGGCAAAGTTACTAAGGTATTTCATTCATAAGTGTGCTGTACTGCTTTGTCTTTCTACCTAAGCATCTGAAAAGCTCTATAATGAATTTAAGAATAAAATTGAATGTGTTTGAAGTCTCTCCACCTCAGAATTACCCAAAGATGATAATTTCCTCCCAGTCAAGCATAGACAGGGATTTCTCTGACTTACAGGTTTAATTTTAAAAAATTCAGTTTATCAAAACTAAACCTCTGAGGAGTAGTGGGGAGGAGAAAGGAAGAACACAGCAAGTCGAATTTCTCAGCCTCCTAGCACACTTTATGATCAAAACCAGGACTATTGACTGGTGGTCACTATATTCATTCAGCAATATGGGAGACCAGCTTGAGACGCATACCTGAGTGAGTCAAAGTGGGTCTGGGTCTTAGTCTCATCAGCTGGAGCCAGCCATTCCATTTTGCAGAAATAAATAATTATGGAATTAAGGTTTATCACTCTCTTCTTGTGCTTGTGTTTATGTCAAGTCTTCTGAGTGCCACAACACAATTAATTATTTCATCAAAAGAGTAGAGCACTGGAAAGTGAAAACTGGCAGCACAAGAACAAAACCCAAATCTTCTGTTCCCTATGTGAGTGCCTGAGCTCACTGAGCTGTCTGATATCCTGGTCTCAGTTCCTTTTTCTCTTCCCTTTCTTCCCTTTTTTTCTGGGAGAAAGAAACAAGCAAACTTTGCAAAGCCTGCCTTTATGCCGATATGGAATGAAAATTTGAAGAAAAGTTTATAGAGCTCTGTCAGACAGGAAAATAATTTACTGTCTCATCTAAATTTTCAAAGTTAGATAAGAATACCCTAGAGATATTTTACATGTAGGCTACTTTATTTACAGTGAGTGATTCCATATATCTTTGTAGGTAACAGTTTAGCAGGCATTAGCTAAGTTGTATGTTCCTGAATTTCCTTTCATGTAAATCAATGTGGCAGAAAATTAAGGTGACTGAGGCTTTATGGAGATGAAGATCACGTATGGTATTTTTCTAACAGAAACAAATTAAAAGCATATCCAATTTAAACAAAGCCTTTAATCTGAAAATGCAGAAAGAGTGATTTTCATACTTGCTTAAACTCTTGCCTGAATTATGAGTCTTATGTATCCATCATGTTCTTCTGCTTTCTCCTTTTATATGCACCTTTTCCTTGCATGACCTTTTTCTTTTTTTCCTTACTAGCTCAGTTGACAGTCCTGGTTGATTCTCTGGTGTGCAAGTTAAAAATAAACTCTCCTTCCTGACAGTAGCCATTTTGGTGTTTTTCATTCATTTCAGGACAGTGTTACTTTGTGAAAGGAGAAGCCAAGGGCTAGATATTGTCTATAAGACAAAGTCAATCATGGCAGCCTGCAAATTCCTAGAGAAACCATAGAGGTACCAAACTATGAGACTTCCTTGAAGATGCAAAAGGAAAGAAACACTGGTAACAAAAGCCTGTAGGGAGGAAGGGTTAGAAGACCTTCATGTAACATATGTTATATGACTATTTTTGCTAATTTTTATACATTTAGGTTTTTGATTTTAACTTTGTGCAGCTAAGTTGCATGGCAGGGAGTTTCTGCTCATGAAGCTGGTGGTGTACGCATTCATTCCTGCAATACTGAAATGTTACAGTGGTTTGACCAAACACTGTCATACAGTCACGTAACATTATCGTGTAGTGCCTACTTTGTTTTTGCAGGTCATTACCTAATATAAAGGTCACGGGATACAGTACCAAAAAGTCCTTTCCAAGAGCATGTGGAAATGTATGGAGATTTTAGGTGTCTAACCCTGGAGGTCCTTTTAACCCACCATAATTATTTTTCATGTGTTTATCAGAAACTTAACAATACTACTGATTTTGAGATTTTTTTTTTCAATGCATTACCTTCTGCTGATTCAATTAAGATTCTAGATTTTAAAAAAAGAGAAATATTAATTTTATTGTGAAGCTTCTACAGGTCTTTGTTTCAAACTATCCATATGTGCTACTTTATTCTTTTGACATTTTAATGCATTGTCTGTTAGTGTTACAAATATAATGTGAGTGTGTAGGGTTTTTTTTTGGTTGCATTTATAATTATTTTGTAACATTTGCTAGAACTTGAGAGGCTTTATTCTGCTTAGGTAAAATATTAAAATTCTCACTTTTCACTTTAAAACAGTAAGAAGGTCTGTAATTTGATTTTTTTTCTATAAAAGAAACTTAACATTTTGAAACAAGAATTGAGTTTCTGAAGTCTTTTAGCTAAAAACCCAGAAGCAACACAACAGGGTGAGCTGGTGAATGCATCAATGAAAAAGTTAAAAAGCATGGAAATATTTTTAAAATTCCTGTACATATTAGCTAGTCCTGAAGAAACTCCAGAGATCTGCCTAAATCTAACTGACATCAGTGTGTTTTACAGCTAGACTAACTTTGTGACTTTGAAAAGTGTTTCTTCACATTGCTTTTATATGACACCAATTATACTGTGCACTGGAGGTGACTGTGAAACATATTTTGTTGGTTAAAAATATTGCATTAAATAGTTGTCTTCCATACAATTTTCAAATAGGAATCAATCAAGGCTTGTGTGGTGATGTGCAAATTTTCAGTCAATTTGAACTGATTTGGCTCTTCAGAAGGTTAAGGTAGTTTAATGGTTGAAAGCACATTGCTGTGCAGCAAGCTGCAAAAGTCAAAGGGTTAGAGGATTAGGATTTCATTTCCTTTTAGCCGTTGCCATGTCTGTTTTCTGTCCAAACTACTTCTTGTTCCCATTTAACCCATGCTTTTAAAGACAAAAGGGGTTGAGAACTTGTGGGCCTCAGGCTTCATTTTAACAAGCCGTCTCTAGCACTTTGGTGCGTAATTTGTCATAAATGTCATAGGTCAGGGAATGTTAGAAACCTACAGCCAGCAGATGGTCATTATGACAGCAGTTAGGTTTCAGAAGCAAAAGATGCTTTGTGATATTTACTCCAGAGTGTGAATGTTACACCTCTGTAGAATATTTTCAAGTTCACTCTTAAAATGAACTCATCCTTTTTATCACTCACTTCTTAACTAGAGCTCACAAAGCCCCTGAGCCAAATCCTCTTCCCGCTGCTCACGGGGTTCAGTGGGGTTCCTTCTAGCAGTAAAACATACCTGTAGAACACTCCATTTCATTTACAAAGACTAGTAATAGTCCAGAATTACTAGCCATAGACAAACTTCTCAGTGTTCAGTTAAATTAAGAAGAATTTATTTTTCATCCTCATGCTACTTTTCTGTCCTGTTACTCTTTTTGAATTATACCGGAAATGGAGGCTTCAGATAATCACAGAATGGGCTTTTCCTGGCAACACAGTATTTCCGGTTGAATAGAAACGAGAAATCTGTACTATTTTGTTTCACATGATACCACCAGACCTAAGAACCTTACATAGGATGCAGGCTCCATTGTGACAGCCAATACACAATATTTAAGGTCTTAAAGAGGAAGAGGAAGCTGTTAAGAGCAATCTCAGCCCCAAAAAGCCTGTAGGCCAAAGTTGCAGAAAAAAAGAATAAACGTAATATGTGCAATTCACTACACTCAGATCTGCATGGGAATTGTTTTACTGGCAAAAGAAAAGCTGCCTGCTCCTTCCAGAGAACTGGCTGAGTAGTTGGCTGATCTCTTATCAGCCTTATGAGAAATATTGATCTAGAGGAGAGGGTAAGGCGGTCTTTTTTTACAAATCAGTTCTATGAAAGCATTTTGTGCATAAGGTCTGTAGATCACAAGCAAGTGCAGGAGTATAGATGTAAACTTGTGTGTGATAAGCTGACAGGCAGGCAAATGGGTTTAATATTGCTCATAAGTGAAGGGGGTGGGTGAGCAATAGGTATAAGACAAGCTTCTTGTTCCAAGGTAACTAGTTAAGTCAAAAAATCTGTTATATTTAGTAGGAAGAAGCTACATTCTGTGGATATGCTTCAAGCACCGTTCAACAGGTAATCATTCAGGATGAGAAAATTAATTTTGTTGCTAGTCACTGAAAATTTTGTTTTACTATGTCTCATCCAAGCTACTTAGTCGAACTTTGTGAAGGTCACTAACAAACACATTTTACACATGTGAGGAAATAACTACAGCAACAGTAGTTGGAATTTGAAGACACAGCCTGCTTTCCAGGGAAATAAGGCTGTGTCTTCCATCTGTCTGCCTGTTAGTTCTCCTTTAGTAATTTTTGACCAGTTGGCCAGTTTCAACAGGTTTCAGAGAAATTTCACACATTCACAAAATGAGTTCCTGCAGGTTTCCTGAAAATGAGCGACTGGTTACAGAAGACAGACCCAACTTATTCCTGTAGGACAAGATTATCAGTTAGCAGTGCTATCAGACTGCAGCTGCCCAGCCAATAAGAACTACAGGATTAGCACTCCCATTGCTCAAAACCCAACCTGACATTCTTGTTGCCAACCTGGTAGGTAGGTGAGAATTAGCTCCTAAAGTCGTCTTCTCACTATGGGAATAGGAGGGGCACAAGGGTAATTACTGTGGTAGAAGAACCTATCAAACTCCTTGAGAAACCATACTCAATTAGTTCCACCGCTAATGGGGCAATTTGTCTTCTTTTTGCAGTGGTAAGGGTTACAGAATAATTGCCTGCAGTGCAAAAGGTTTCCTCATCCTCTGAGCTCAGAACCTCATGGCCCCAAAAATATGTTCTTTATGTGTGGTCCACACTTGTTCACAGTGATGAGGGTTTTCTCAACGTTTAGACTGTGAAGGGTGGAACCTCTGATTCTTGGCATCCTCAGCGTTTCCAAATTTTGTATAGAGAGCCGCCAGCTACCAGCCTGTGAACCTTGCAGCTAGCTATATCTTCTTGTTTCACCTTCCAAAATGAAAAGTCAAATATGTAGGGTACTCATGCTGCCAGAAGGTCATGAGAGACTTGTGAGGTCATCATTTCTCCAGGGCCACTGTAAATGAAATATGCAATTTCCAATTCTCAAATGCTCCAGATTAGAGAGACACAAACCTGAAGGATATTACCTCTCACAACCTGAATTCTATTTTATGCTCTTGCAAGGTAGTAAACTCCAGAGTCTTAATGACCCCAATAGCTGTCTGTGAGTGAGTGGACTACAATTCCTATCAGTCATTACGACAGATTTGATCAGCAACTAACTTTATTTAAACACTTTATAATTAAAGTCTGTCCCAATGATTGAAAAGTATTGGATTCATCTCCCTCTCAAATAGTTTAGCTATTGCTGGTCTCTGGATTTTGCAGGTCCCAATAGTAACAGGAAAGAAACTTTGGCAGATAAGAGAAAGACATCACAGATGGTACAAAACTTCACATGGAGAATGATTATCTTACTGTTGTTTGAGGAAACAGGCAATACTTAAGAAAATCTGTGACTCACACAGCAGGTGACAAGAAACAGTTCAAGCACTTTAAAAAATGTACTAGGCCTTTGTAGATTTTAAGTACACGATAGATCATTACCAACATATTCTCTAATTTCAGACATAGCAGAGGCTATAACCTTCACACAATAAATTCTTCTATCTATACCTTTATATCACTTTTAGAAGGACATCTAATTTGTCATAATATGAATCTACTTTATGAAACAAATTTTCATATACCCTTCTTTTGTGTTGCTCTTCCATTCAGAATTGAATATCTCTTGATAGTAATTTCTAAAAGATAGCTAATAAAATCACAAGTGTTTTTACACAAATATGTTGTATAGCCTCTGTCAATGTCTCATAACCAATACGTATGTATGCAATATCTTCTTTTGGTTGCCATGTCTTGGCTGTTGTCTTTCTTGCAGTTCCTATTGAGTAATTTTGAGAATGGGGGAAAAAGGAAGAGGTCAACAGAAACTTAGAATTAAGAATTGTTCTGAATGTATCCAACATTGATAAGCAGCAAGCAAGCAACATTTAAATACATCATTGCTACCGCTGTGGAATGCAGAACAGTGATCATTTTATTTTCCTGACAACTATCTCATATGCAATAAAAGTACTGCGTGTAGACGTAAATGTTTGCATAGAAGTATGGGAAGTGGTGATTAGCACTGTTCTATGAAAAGTATGAAACAAAGCACTTTCCTCACTCAGATTAAAAACGCCATTCCACACATACCCAACAGTTTGTAGGGTGCTTTAGAGACTGACCCTTCAAACGTATGACCATCTGAGCACACCGCATTGCCAAGGAGAAAGTGTTGCACCTACTGCTTACGCAGCAAATCCACATCTCCGTAGGCTCCGCATTGAGCGATTTTGCTTACAACTACGGAGTTGTGTTCTGATCTCACAGGATAGTTATCACGAATTTTCTCGAGGTGTAGCTGCTATACAAAGAGGAGAGAGAGGATTTATTGACTTATTCAAATCCCAATGAAGCCACTTGGGATCCTTCCGTTTCGTACAACAAGTATTAGATCAGACCCTTAAAAAAGGTACAAACAAGAAGAAATGTTCAAAAGTGAAGCCTTTCATGAACTGAAAACTTCCCTGCATCCTTTTAACCAATCTCCTATTTTCTTAAGGACTGATTTTGAGCTGTGAGATTTACCCCAGAGTTATGAGGGCATTATGGTAAAAGAGAATATGTGTTAACAAAAATACTACTTTGGCCTTCACCATAGTAATAAGAAAGTCCGGAAACAAAACTATAACTCAGCACCTGGGCAAATATAAAAGTATTGTGACAGGGGAGCCAGAGTTGGTAAACAATTTAAAATATAAAACGAGGTTTTTCGAAGTGACTTTTTAGTGTGTGTTTTGCTTTATCTATAATACTATAAGTTTTCATTGGTTTAACTGTTTGTATTGATATGCATGCAATATCTTAAAAATGTAAAGGAATTCAATAAAAGATTTCAAGTAGCAGTGTAAGGTTTTGAAATCAAGGAGACTTTTTATAGGTATGTGCTGGATCAAAATCTCTGTGTAGATCTTGTAGGTATATAGATTAGATTAAAAATGATGTAGTGAAAGTTATTCCTGATATTATTTCCAAGTCTCATTTAGTGTCATTTAGTGATAGGATGGTTACTCACTATGCACCAGATTCTGCTGTACTTCTTTGCACAAACTGCTTCAAACGCAACCAAGGAGTTAGTTAGCAGCAATAATCTGCACTCTAAGACTTACTTTTCTTCTTCTTTTTTCCATTTGTATTTTCCCTGTTTCCGTTCTGCACACATCAAGCGACACCAAATTTATGATAAAAAACAATTTTGTGGGAAACCTAAATAAAAAACCAGAAAGATTTCTAACCATCCAAGTAGGGAATCTGAAACTGAGGTTCTAAATCACTGCTGTATTGTAAATACTACAAATAACTGTTGTAGAGCTATTTTTCCTCAGTCATTTCTGGGTGGCAGAGCATCCACAGAACAGCTTCAGAAGTGGTGTTCTGCAGCCTAACAAGCAATTAGTACAGTCCATAAAAAAAAAAAAAAAAAAAAAAAAAAAAAAAAAGAAAAGAAAAAAAAAGAAAAGAAGTGGGGGGAAAAAAAAAGACAAAAAAGAAAAAAACTGGGCCTTGAAAGTGGAGGTGGCCACTAATTATTAAAATGGAGTCATAAATAGCTATAAATATTTAAGCTTTATAGTTCGATTTGTTTGTGGAGGTAGCTATTAGCCTGCTTGTGAGATGGTAAATTCCTGCCTAGTACAATGCAGCACTACAGGCAGCTCCAGTGTGCGCGAAGACAAAGAGCCCCAGGCAGCCCCACCCTCGCCCATTCTGCTCTCCGACAACACCCCTTGTTCACAAAGCCCCTTTCAATTATAGTCTTTGTTGGTAATGTTTACTTTTTTCATTCAAATCTCTCCTTCCCTCAGTCTCGGTCTTCCAGGCAACCAGCTCGCTGGAGCCGGCACAGGGAGGCAGAGAAAGAGAAAATGAAATCCAGCACATGCTTACCGTGGTAAAAAAAAAAAAAAAAAAAAACAAACAAAAAAAAAAAAAACACAAAAAAAACCAAACCAGTAAACCCAGCCAAAAAACGTCCCGGCCCCAGTCCTCCAAGGAGTGGGTGCAAAGAAACAGGATTTTTTTTTTTTTTTTTCCCCCAGCGCTTGTAATTCTCCTTTTCTTATTATCCACAACTGCCTCTCATCTCTCACTGAGGACGCGGGCTGGTTGTGTGGATGCACGATGACAAGAGAGCTGCTTTAATTTGCTCAGTGAATATCTTTCTACTTGTATCTCTCCTTTTTCCCCAGATGGTAAAAAGGTTATTTATTGAGGAATGACACTTCTCCTTCTTAGGCAAAGATGCCACAAATAAGAATCCATTGTATGATACAGTCCAGAGCTTTGCTTTGGTGCTTGCTGCTTTTTGCCCTTGTGATTTTATTTTTCTTTTTTTTTCCTAGCTTGTGGGGATTTTTGCTTCTGGGCATGGAGGTTTTTTTGTTTTACAAAAGCAGTTATTTACTTTCATGTCTGAAATACACTACAAAGTGCGTTTTGGAATATATTATGAAATGTGGCAATCCTGCCTATACATGACAAACTGTAACAAAAGGATAATGCTGCAAAACATTTTCACATAAAGACGTTGAAGTACAGGTTTGCAACTTTGTAAGGCAGAATTCAAAACAAATAAAAGCAGTAGTTAAAAACGCACCTTTTTTTTTTTTTTGCTGTATCACTGCGTCAGATTAATTAAAACCAAAATATATGAATACTTTGATCAGAAGGTGGCAGCTGTCACTCCAGCATCCATAACCTGCATGTAACCTGCATTTCTGGAAACAGATTCATCCTGTGCTCTCTCTACTCCACCGACAGATAGATGTCACGATCTATGTCAACAAATCTGACATTATAGACTGGTTTCTATAATGTCCCAAAAGCATGCATGTATGTGTACGTATATGTGAGTACCAGATATACACACAAAAGTATGTTCATCATTGGAGAACATTTTTCTACGTTGTCCTTCTCAAATTCCATTTAACAAGGTTTGGCCCATAAATATTAACATTTAATTGAGAAATATTTATCCTTTTGTTGCATGTAAAGTTTGTGCATTTCTTTTAAGAGGGAAAATAAACTACAGATTAAACAGTCCAGATTTCAAAGGTACCTTCTCCAGACATGGGACAAAAGTTGGCATAGCTCAGTGTAGAAAAACCCAAATCCATGCTCTGAAGATGTCCTATTGTTTCGAGAAGCTCAGTCTGCTCAATATAACACAAATCAGTGGTGATGACATTCTCTTTTCCCTTCTTAAAAGCCAAAATTTTTTTCCAAATTAATGAAATGAAAAGGATCATTGTATTGGCTTCTGTATATCCAGAATATATTTACATTTTCAATAGGTTTCAGCATATTCTTATGATTCCAATGTTTAACTCAGGTATTAGTATTTTTCCTAGTCCTTTTTTAAGCAATAATCAAAACAGAGGTACACTTTCTTTTTTTCCAATTTGAAATTTACGTCACCTGTTATTAACAAAAATAATAATCATCTGGGTCACTCGCGCAGCCACGCAAGCCCATGTACTCTCAATGAGGAACGTCTGTATTCAAGCTCTTTCGGGCCTTAAAAGCGGTCATAAATCCAGTTCCTAGTAAATGAAAAAGGTTTCACAGACGACTTAATTTGCTGTGGGAAGCCGACTTCCCTGTAGCCTCCCCGTTTCTCAGCCCGTGACCTTCAGCACTGTCCACCTGCTGGAAGCCATGTTTGATTTCCGGGCCGGGGAGATGGCTCTCGGCAGCAAAATGGTGTCATAGACGGGAGTGAAGGAATTTCTCTCTCTCTGTCATCATTAAGGGGGTTCCCCCTATGGCGAGGGGAATGAAAAGTGCGATTTAATGTTCTCTGGAGAGTAGTGGCAGGGAAAATAAAAAAAAAAAAAAATTTAAAAAGCCTGAAAGCTGCGCCGGGGCTTCCCGAGTGGGCCATTGCAGTCCTTGTGGCGAGCAGGGATGTCCCTGAGGAATTCACCACAGGCCGGCCTGAAAAGAAAGGGATTAAGGCCCTTTAAAGAGGGGAAATGTAACAAAAGGAGCACTTTTATGATGTAGCAGCATAAAATAAGGGGCTGCATTGTGCGGCTGATTGCTAAAGGTCTCTGAGCGGAGCAGCCCGCGGTGTAGGCCCCGCTCCCCCCGGGGCAAGCAGCTCGTGCTAAACCCTGTGCCTGCGCTGGAATAAGAGCACGGCTCTCATTTAGGGGCAAATAAGAGATTATTGGTTTGTTTCTACGTCTTTTTTTTTCTTTCCACACCTACCGAAAAGTGGCCTGTAGGGAGATTATACTCTAGTGAAAGTTGCTGCTAATTAAAACAAGTAATTAGTGTTCCTCCAGGCTTTGCGGTTTCACTCACTTTTGCCCGCCAGACAACATTAGTTTAAAAGCAATCCAATTTCTAGCAATAACAGACTGTAAAAAAGTCATTTAACAAGTATATAAGTGTAAGGTTACAGTTCAGGCTTTGATTTATCTCTTCTGGGCTATTTAGAGAGCCATAGCAAAGTTGGGGGGGGGGGGGGGGGGAGTTAAATGTTTTTTTCTTCAGGTTTTGTTTTGGTGGATTTTTTTGAAAAGTCATGTCACTGAATTCGCAAAGAGAAGGCAGAGCTTCAAGAGACAGCTTTCTAAGCCACATTAAAAAACAGAATTGGATTTAATGCAGTTTTCCGAGAGAACCCTCACTTAGCATTTTGTAAACAGATCATTTCATTAAGTCCTTTTGTTTCCGCTCCTGCTTCTGCTGCAATGAGGACTTTTTATTGACTCTGGCTCTCTCTGGATGAATAGGATTTTAACGTATTGTTGCTTCATATTGGTACAGACAAAAGTGATTATGTGTGTATGTTGTTGTTCTAAAGAAACTTAAGGAGATTAGTATACAGTTTAAAACGTGATGATACATCGATTGACAAAAAACATATTGGAACATCACTCCTATCTTTGGTGGGCTTCCAATGCTCCTGTCATTCCAAAACTGCCAGCTGTTGAACATGTGGATCATAATAGTTGATGCTGATATATGTTGTAATATACCGTAGTTCCTCACTGGATATTTTGGCTTAATATAGACACCTGTGAAGGTTCCTTATTTTTGCGCAAGTGGTTGCATACGTGGATAATGCATAAACTACAGATCAAGTACAACGGGAGTATATGCGGGTGATTTCTTCCTATGAAAAGAAAGCACCATTTTCTAACATCCAACGAGTGGACACAGATTTTGTTTTCAGTTTGGCTTATCTGGTATTTCTGTTGATAAATGAACCAGAAAAAGGAAAATATGATTTTGGATAAGCTAGAAAAACATTTTACACTGATAAACAGAGTAAGATTGCATAGTAGTCACACTGAAATGGCTGTAATTCAACACTAAAGTGTCATTTTAAATGGGATTTTTTTTCTAGTCATGTACCAACAGACAAGTCTGTACAGCTGAACTGCTTTTCTTGTAATGTTAATTTTAAATACACAAAGCATACTGGTTTTGATCACAAGCAGAAAAGGTGAAAATATCCATCAGTTTCCTTTTTTCCCTTCTGCTAAAAGTTAATAATTCAGTCTGACAAGCAGTATCCATCAGGTTCTGTTTATGTAGATCCTGATAAAATACTTCATCATATTGAATAATAACAAATTTAAAGAACAGTTCAAGTCTTGCTGAATGCCAGGATTTTCTTTTATACTTTAAGCATCTTAGTACTTTTTTTTTCTAATCTGATGATTTCAGCTGATGTCTTCTTCTATAAGAACAGACATAGTGAACAAAACCAGTTTATTTTAAATTTGTCTTACTGATAAGAATAGGAACAAATCTCCATTCCTGAAAAACAGTAATAATTATCGTAAGGTGCCTGTTCTCTCCCCCTGGGATTTCTTCTAGAAATTTTTTTTTCAATATCTTTTAGTAGTTTTAGTGGATGTATGTAAAGACTGAGTACCTTCTTCTGGATGTACTTTTGGGCCACTCTCAAATAACATTCTGAATAGTAAAAACCTCCTTTTAAAAGCACATTGACCAGCATTCTGAGCTATTTATCTCTTATTAAATTTGAGATGCGTATATGACATGCACACATATATATTTCTGTGTAGATATATGGATATAATTATAGATATATATTTCTTTTTCAATTGAAGAAGCTGCATTTATTCTTGGTGCCAGCCTGAATGGAGTACCACAATAGCAGAACAGACCATGGGGCACCAGAGGGCAGAATCTGCTATGACTTGTGTGGACATAGTAAAGTCCTTATAGATTAGCACAAAACCATAAGGGACAGTATAACAGCTCTAATTTTATGTAGTAAGCCGTATTTGCACAACAATTCCATTACAATACAAAAGGCAATCTTCAGAAGTAATTTAGGAACAGTGACTGTATTAATGCCGAGTCCAAGAAAAGGAGAACAATTTTCTTATGCAATCCAGTTTCAATGCCCAGATGTCTTCTGTAAATGATTTTAATGGTTATTTGATTCTAATTTAAACATAAATTGACCTTAAGATTCACCCGTATCTTACATCCATGTATCTTGTGCAATTCTGTTTATTTCAAGTTACTGTTTTTTCACTTATGTTGACTTCTAAATGGACTCCATATTTATGAATTTTTCTCCTTATGACACTTCTTGGAGTAAATTCAGTGTATTAGCAGTATCAAAGTGAAGAATGTCAGCAGCATAATACACAAATCACATAGTGGAATATCCAAAAGGCATTTTGAGGAGCATCAAGGCAGTAAATGGTCCAAAGAGTTCATTGAAGTCACCTCTTATCAATTAATTGATAAGATTCATTTTCCCAGCACATTTTTAAAGATACATCAAATTAAAGTCACCCCTCTCACTCCCCAAGTTTAGAAGCCAGGAGTGTTCATCATCTGTTGTCTTTTTTGTGTCATGATTAGTATTGAATAGGATCAACAGTTGTGACCCTCACAGTTTAGTGAGCAATTCAAGAAAACAATATTCACCTGGTGTGCTATTATAGAAGATAATATGCCTGCTTGTTTCTTACCACATAAACTTTCTGCTCTTTTAGGTTTCCTAATCAGCAAGGGAATGAGCATGGTAGGGAGGGTTACTTTACCTCTGAGCTGTATTCCAGAGTTATCTACAGTATCTTATCGGTCTTTCCACAACACTCTTAGAAAGAAAACAAAGTAATTTGCTTACTGGAAATAACTGTCAAGCAAACATTGCTTTGAAAATGCTGACATTGTTATTCCATTTTTCTTCTTACTCTTCTCTTAATTCATCCTATCAGAATGTATTCTTGCCATTCTTCTCAGAGGTCCTTGGTCCTAGTCTTAAAATGGAACAGAATTTGTCTTCAGTGGGGCCAAGATTTCAACCCTGTACTCTCCATGAAAATGAGGCTAGACACACACACAAACACACACACATGCAAAATGCTGTTCGTGTTTGGGGGACAATACTACAGATAAATGAGGGCTAATAGATAGTTTCAGTGCTAAACTCTAGCAGAAGTTTTGAAGTTATATTAGACAAAACACAACTGCAAGTTGATGGAGGCAGCTAGTAGATGTAATATTGAGTGTCAGGATTTATCATTTCCTAATCTTTTCCGTGATTTCTGGTGTGTCTTATAAATCAAGTTGTATGCCTTGAGTTTTTCTAAGTGGACAAGTCGAAAAAAATCACAAAGAGGGTAGTGTTAACACTGGTGGTATTGTATTGTTCTGAAATTAGATGGAAGAAATCTTGACAAGATTTTCTCCAAAATGTTCATATACTGAGGGTCAAATGCCCACATGGAATTTGAACATCCAATTTGTCCCTTTTTAGGCCTGATTGTAAAAGATACTGTCAGCCACAGCTTGATGTTTGCAGATGTTGTGGACTTTGCAAAACAGCCTCAAGTGTTTCAATTCTGTGACTCAAAATGAAGATGCCAACTACCAACAAACTCCTTCTGAAAATATGGACAGAAAACACATTAGAAAAGCTTGCAAAAACAGTAGCCTTAAAGACTTCATGAGAGTTAATCTTAAGGCCAGTAAAATCTTGTAGTATAGGTGGGCAGCATGATCACCATCTTATATCTTCAAGGCCTTGGAGGATGCTTCACAATCTTCTAAATGTTCTGGAAGCAGAAGAAGGTTGTCCAGCCTTCAGGATGCCCAGCACCCTGAGAAAGGGCTATAGTTTGACAAAAAACCCGTGCCTCCTATGCACCACTTTGAAACACATGATAGGGGATAATATCCTGTCCCCTATATGGTCTAAGCTTTCTGACTGTTGAGTCTTGAGAGGTTAAATCCAAGCAAAGTGTCTCTGCTGTTTCATGCCATTTGCTGGTATTAGTGTGTCTCTTGCGTACACTGCAGCCCAGTAACGTTACGCCCTCGGTGTTCAGCTGATTCAAAGCAGACTGATTCTGGTCTGGTTTTACCAAGCAGTCTCTACACATGAGAATCACAGGTAGCTTTGTGTTACTTTATAATACAGGGAACTAAGTAATTTTAAACCCTAGGTGGGTCAGACTACATCTGGTGTAAATCAGTGTGGGTCAAATCAAATTAAAATATTGCCTGCAGAACATCATCTCATTTTTTAGAGCTGCCCAACGCAATATTGCAGCTGTTAAAATGATGTTGTGAAAATTTTCCTGGTCATAAAAATAAAATGGGCGGTGTGTAAAATTTTCTTAGGAGGTCATTTTTTTTTTAATATAGGATTAGCTGTCAAAGTCAGAAAACCCATCTCAGTTTATCTCAGTGTAGCATCTAGCTTCAGATTTTAAAATTATCTACTTTACAAGGCCATGCAACATGTACTACTGTTACATGGAATGAAAATGATCAAAAATCTTGAAATATGCAGAAGACATAGGAAGATAACAGTCAACAGACACTGTTTCCCTGGTCTTTTGCCCTGTGCAATATTTTTGGCACTAATGGCAGATCCAGCCTCCTCCTTGATAAGATGGTAAGTATTTTGGTGATAAGGGGAAAAGTATTTTGAGTGTCATTGTAAAACATTGTTAATTTTGAGGCATCATTAGAATGTCTTCAGTTTGTCTCACACTGCGTGAAGCCAAGTCAGTATCTATTTTGGTGGTATTTGAATATTCTAATGGTTTTGTGAGATAAATTCATAAAAAACGTGCACAGACTTAGGTAAACATCACAGTTGCCTTTCCTGCATTCATTGTTTAGAATTCTTAACAGAAGAGCAGATATTTTCCAGGATATTTATTATAGCCTTCAAGAACTCCACATTTGCCATATTGATCTTTGGCTATGGGGACATGGCTTCTCTTATTTCATCATAAACAGAGCTGCATAATAAACGCTGAATAATACCATTCCTTCTTAGGAGACTGAACTGTTCTGGAGATCTCAGGATGTTAAAAGCATACTGAGAATTACTTACTTTTATTGGTAACTTCATTACCAAGAAGCTATAAGAATAAGGGTCACTTTGGACAAACTTAAAAAAAAATCTCCTTGTGCATTTCTACTCTATGCACTTTAATCACTCCTACATAATAGAACATAAAAATTAGAACCACTGTATTCAATATTTCTGTATTTTTTTCTCTTCAATTCTGACAAATACCAGTGTATCTAATTCCAGGAAAACACTGTACTCACATACACTATTACATCTGCAGCCATCTACAAGTCCTGTACTTGACATATGAGAATGATTGAGCAAGAGTTGTGAGAGCTTCTTTGCATTGTCCAGGCTACACCTGGCCTCTTCATAGCAGATAGAATACAGAGAAGCACTTAGAGTGCTGTAGCTTTCTCCTTATAAAGGACAAGTCAGTCCAATATCAGAAAAACCATCAGGTCAACTTAATGATACTTTTAACTCTCACCCATAAATGAGTTGTACTGTACATTCGTCAGTTGCCTCTGGGAACCAGGAGCCGTAAGATTTAAGTTCAAAGATGATCCATTTCAAGGATGTGAAATGTTACTTTTAAATGTATTCAGTATATTAAGTAAAGACACATTTAAACTTAATGTTCAAGCACAGCTATGTTATTTAGTCAACTAAAAGTCATGACTGTTTGTTAGTGGATGCTCCATAATCAACAGGAAATATGGTTATCAGCGCATTTTTCAGAATACCCAGGAATGTTGCTGTCACCTTTTAGAGAAGACTTAAGTACTGAACGGATGTAGAAGATGCGCTTCTGTTTTCAACTCAGAGGCGAGTCATCTTAAGAAAGGTCAAAACCCATCCCAAAAAGTGATATAAGAAAACTTTGACTTCTGCTGCCTGTGCTACAGAACAGGTCTTGGTGGCCATTGATCCAGCACTTTTAGCAGATGCTAAATATGCTTTCTAAATTTGAAAGAAAAACAGAAAAAAATCTAAAAGACAATTTCTTCATTATATAGTACCTGCTTTAAACTCAGTGTCCATATTTTTCTCAGCCTGATTTTTAACTCTGTAAAGGGACAGTTAACAGAAAAATTGAAACAAGGAAAAAGGAACATCCATTAAGCAATTCATATCCATTCATGGACAAAATAACTTTTCAAAATTGTCTCCAAATTACACTATATTTGAGTTAGGAACATATTCATTGGGGATGTTTTGCCCTTTAGCATCTGTGGAGTAATGCTCTGTGCATGTAGGAGCACAACCAGAGCTAATTTTGGAGACTCATAGTTTTTCGAATGGTGTCTACCTGCCACTACTTTCACAAGCAGAAGACTGCATCAGGAATTATAAAGAAATTGTAAAACTAATTATAAAGAAATGCTAAATCTCACAGCTAAATCTTTGCCAGTCAAATTCCCTAACCTGAAAATAATAGGCCTTAACTGTATATAGGCCACTAAAACTAACAATAAGTCATTTAGTTTTAGAAAACTGAAAAATTTAACCCTTCCTAATGAACAGTCAGAGCAGAGCCCAGAATAAGTCAGCCACAACCACAGGTTATTCTCTTTTCATACAATTCTCTTCAATTCACCAGCTAAGACCAAACACAGAGGAGGAGGGCCCAGCAGAGGGTTCATCACCTCATTTCCTCTCCATCATCTTCCTCTGGGTGTCAGGCACCCTCGCAAAGCAGAAGAAGCTATTTTTCCTTTCAGTGGTGCAAAAAGAAGAGAAGGCAATTACTTGAAAACTGTCCCTTCTACACTACCCATCAGAGGTACGGCTTGAATCTGATAGTAAATGGCTGGAGTCTGGGGAATTCTTTCTCTAAATAACTGTAGTATTATTGTAAGGTACAGAAAATGTGATAGCTCTGTACAGTTTAATTTTTCCAGCCAGCACTATGTATTTCAAGGTAGAGAAGGTGGGTCTTTTAAAGGCAGACCTGATACCAGAAATTGGATAATAGAGGAGGGACAGTTTATAGAAGCTGGTAACATAAATTTGTCCTCTAAAGTATTTGGCAATCTGTGTTAAATGGAAGGTAAACATGTTGTTAAGGAAATCCAAATGGGTGCCTTGTGATTCTTTAGTACGTAACAGGCAGTGTCAGGCATGAGAAATTGATTGATTGATTTGTACTAAGAAAAGGAGTTTTGATTGATTCTCTGAAGAACCATGTGGATAAGATCCACCAGGGAAAAAAAAAAAAAAAAAAAAAAAAAGTGAATTTCCAGAGAAAGAACTGTTAAAATGATAGCATTTTTTGCAGATGAAAATGTTTGTGTTAATGAAAATTGGATAGCTTTGGTGCTTATGTGTATCAGCTTGATCAGCATTTACTTGCTAACAAAATTAAAGAGGGGAAAAAAATAAAGACAATATTATTGCTGCTCATTATATCTAAGGATGAAAACACACACCCTGAAAAAGCACCAGCTAGTAACTGAGTCAGAGGTGATGTGTGTGTGTATATGTATATATATGCCCCACCAAAAAGGTCTGTCAACCAGTTTGCTTAGCAGCCAGTGCTGCTTTAAGTGCTCTGCCTTTCGTATTGGCTTTGTACTGATGGCAGTGTCTGGTTCAAGGTCTCTGGCCTGCTGCTCAGATCCCTCCAAGGGTCTGATCCTTGATATCCGAGAGATCATCTTTCCTTCCATGACCTTTCATGGCAGCAGTTCAGCACAATTGTTGACTAACAGGAGGGATGCTTAAGAGCAGAATAAAAAAGTTACCCACTTCACAGGCTCAGCCTCGATTATGGAATGAACTCCCACCAGAGATAAGAAAGGACACAAAACTGACCACAGAGTTAGACTCGGAAGTTGTCTCTCCAGAAATAATTCCTTCCCGAATATATATAACAAACATGCACATGTATAAACTCTGTCACCAAATTAAACAAGCAAACAAAAAGCCTATCAGCACATCAAACTATTTCCCTTACAATCTCCAAGGAAAGTAATAAAGAAATTAAGCAATAGCTTTTGTTATGCAGTCTTAAATTTTAAAAATGTAGAAGACAGATGGATGTATAGTAATGAAGCAATATCCTAAAACATATTTTAAATAGGTAGGAAGAGAGTTCAAAGAACATCAGCATTCTGTCCCATCACTCTCATAAACAAGCCAGAAATAGTTTTGATTTAATTGAAGTTACAACAGGATGTTTTATTCCTGAGTTTACAACGATATAATGCAGTTATATAAGCTACACTTGAGAAATTAGTGAAGAAGGAAATATTTTCTGGGTACTAAATGAACTTGTATATAAACTTCAGATACAGCAGATTTAACATTGTTATTGTCCTATAAGGTTTATAGACAGATATCTATATCATATAATCATTCCAGGTGTTAAGGGAGAAAAGAATTTAAGATAACTGAGGCCTATTCAAATATTTAGCAGGTTTTATTCGTTGAAAGAGGAGAATGTTGTCCAATCACTGATGATTTCTTTGGGTAATGATTTGATGTGTGAAGTTCAAGCTTTTTCCAAGTAGATGGCTATGCTATCAACTTCTTTTTTGAAAGCTACAGAGGCAACATAGAAAACAGAGTTTTAATTAATGTTCAATGTCTGTATCATTTCAAATAATGCTCCAATATCTTCTGCAGGAAATGGGATACCTTGCAAATTCAGTAAATTGCCAGTGAAGAATTTTTCTTCTAACCTCATGTAGGATTTATAATTGTAACCTTATTATTACCTCTAGTGTTGTTTTTTTGTAAAGTATATTAAATTATGTAAAGTATATTAAATTGCCAATTTAAACATATTTAGGGCATAATTTCCTGTAACAGTAAGTGTGATCGATTAATAAGACATTATATGCACTTTTATGAAGAACTCTTATCATTTCTATCGTTATCTCCTTTAAATTTCTTTGAAGCATTTTCATTGTCCTGGAGAATGGTAGAGAAAACTCCCTTTTCCTTCTTTATTTTTAACCTTTCTCTTATTCACTTTATGTCTATACTACCAGTCAATACCATTTTTTAACATATATTTTGAAGTATGTACCATCTTTTAGTCTTGTATGTCTGAAACAATCTTTATATCTCTTTATTTTGACTTTTGCTGTTGAAGGAACCAGAATTGAGGAGCAAAAGTCTTCAGTAAAATTCTGTGTCCATTCCTCTATGCTGACTTCTCCATATGGGGAAGTCTGTGTGGTGGATAGCATAGCTGTGTCTTTATTTTCTCTATTTCTGCCTACTTCTTCTGGAGAGGTTTCTCTCCACCCTGATCCTCTTCACACAGCAACTGATTTCTTGCCAGAGGAACTGTTTAGAAACTGATTAAGATTCTGAGTTACAACTGGAGCTCTATTTGCTTCCTGCCTCAGGTTGGGTTTCTCGTCTGACTTGTCTGCTTGCCCTGCGAATCAGGCCAGTCCTATTGCAACATAGCTGATCATCTGCCCTTTTGGGGAGTACCAGCCACCTCGATACCAGACAATCTTCTCCTTGGCCTCAACAACGTATGATTCTCCAGGACGTTCACTGGAGGACAACAGGACAGGATGGGTACTGCCCTTGTAATGCCAAGGAACTGAAGTGTGTGTTATTTAGACACTTGCTTTTGCATACAAAATGGAGTGATCTACATATAAGGAAGGCATCGGTCTTTGCTTTACGGATGATTTAATGCCCTCATTAGTCAGTGCTCATTATATTTCAGCTCTCAGTCCAACAGTGCCTTGTACCCAAAATAAATAGTATTAAAGGTGATGATTCATAGTTTCATATTTAGCTGTCGCTTTCTTTCAAAATAACCAATCCATGCCCTACCTTTGCACTTATACAGCTTATTTCTATAGTACTTTAGAAACTGCACTTTTGTAAAGAGATTGCACTAAGCTGAATTTCAATAGTTCTGTCCACTTCAGCTAGAAATTCCCCAGCACAGATATAATCCACACGTACTTGCAACTCGCTGCTTTAACCAGTCTGAGTATGTTCTGATTACAGAGCTCTGCTGCGGCACTAGCAGAATAAACAACTTTCAGAAGCTTGCAAAATTCCCAACTGTATTTTCTAAAACACTTCTTTATTTTAAGTACAGAAATTTGCTAATGTGTATACCTCACAGAAGCACGTGAAGGGCAGAATTGTCCGCTGCAGTAGGGAGTTAAAGTTTTCAATGCAACTTGGAATGAAAAAGCCAGATATTGAAATCATTTATGAGAGAATATAGTGAGGAAAAAATAATACTGTCTCCATTAAAGCATATGATTTTGTTTAGATATGTTTTACACTTCTACTTAAATTTTTACATGCTACAATATTTAACATTAAAAAAAAATAAATAAGGAAAGTCACGTTGAAAAAGCAAATGTTAAATAGGCCATGTAGAAGTTATCAAACAGGGCATGATTTCTTTTTTTCTTTTGAAACGAAGTTTTGGCACAATCAACATAATCTTCCAGAGGATTTCTTTTGCAAGAGAATCATTAGAACAGTAGGAATTGCTCCACCAGAATTTTTCTAGGTGGTCATTTGATAGATGTTTCCATATCTAAAACAAAACCGGTAATTTTTAGCATGACATCTGTCTAATCTTTCTTTTTTAAATTTCTGTACAGCTAAAGAGGAGCTACTGTATGAAGAGAAGTATTGCTTAAATGAATCACAGGTAGCTACCAGTTCAGAAAAATTATCGGGACTAATAGACAACAAAAGATTTTCTGTTGCAGATCAGCATCTGTGCTTTGAATTTTTAATGGTATTGTACGAAGGGGTTTTTTTTATGTTTGGGATTTGCAGGGGGGGACTTGAAGGGGGGGCTGCTTTTACATTCATCAGTTTAACTCAAACACCATGCATTTAAAAATAAAATCAATTCAGATTTGCAGATGACATGCTGATGTGCCCTCATCTGAGGTGGCAGGGTTTATTTTTTCCATGTTTCCACAGTACAATAAATTCTGGGTTGTGTCTAGCTGAGGGTCCAAGGCTGCGTTTAACAAAGAGAGTGAACTTTTAACCTTTTGGACTCCCAGATTTTGATTATTATGAGTAACTGATTTTCATTTAGATTTTGTTTCATTAAAGTAAATCCAAATCATTGATGATCATGCATATATATGAATATACTGACCCTCAAGCAATAAAGGATGTCTTTTGCATGTCACTAACAAGGCTGAGTAAGGAAAGAGATATGTGAGAATCCCTTATCCCAATTTGATTAGTAATCAGCACTGAAATGAAGAATTCTCGCGCGTTGGTTTCAGTTATTAACTTACTCACCTGTGTACAAATAAATGCCTTCCCAGGGATAATGCTATACTATTGTTTGCCTTCTAAACGCTGACTGTTTCAGATACTCTGCGTGCCACTAGATATTTTTTGAAAGATGAGGCATTGTTTTGCACTAATTTTAAATTAGAATCTTCATTGTTATTTTCTGTTTGTTCTTACAGAGCTAGCTGAAAGAAGCCAAATACAAACACGTTTAAAAGGCTCTATTTACCTTTTAATCTTCTTGCCACTGCCATTATACTCTTAAGCTATAAGGGAGTAGGAACAGTCTCTGTGAGAAGTTATAAAGTGACATGTCTCTTCCCTTCTTCTTGGAGGAATAATGTGATGAGCAGTGAACACTAGAGGGGGAGCTTAACCGTTCAGGAGACTTAAATCTCCAGACCCTCTGGGAGAGGATCAGAGTGATACGATAGCTGCTGACTTAAACAAGCAAAGTTAAGGCATGGACAGCCATGGTTCAGAAGTCAAGAGGTCAAGAATAGTAGAGAGCCAATTTATTGTCATTTTCCAAAAAGGCAGCAAATCATAAGTGGAATTGAGAAGTTTAGGGCTCTGCTCCTACCATGATGTGGTATATTTTAAAAACCTCTCTAGAGGGAGTTTAACATGAAGAGTAGGATTACAGGGATTTTTTTTTCCCAAGGACTGTCTGTCATTTAAATGTCTGAGGAATGATGGAATGAATTATCATAAAATTTTGACAAATTTGATGGCTCAACCAAAGGGGGAAAACAGACATTCCACTTATTGGGTTCTAATAAGACATGACATTTAAAATGAGTTTACATGGCAGTTAGACCTTTGCTTTTCTTTTTTTTTTTTTTTTCTCTTTCTTTGATTCAGAAACATTTGTGTTTGGAGAGCAGTTATTTATAACTGATACTTGTCTAAGAATGGAAAGCATGCTCCTTTTCATCCTCTGCTTCCTATGTTTTAATGACTTGGTGCCTGTTTCATGTATTGTACTTTCATATACCCTTAATTTTGAGTCTTGCTGGCTCTTACAGGATGTCTGTACATCCTTTACTGCAATGATGAAATATGAACTTACTATATATTTTTACTAGCTTTGTTATAATTGCATCACAAAGAAAGCTTTTCATTTTAAAAGGTTTCAGGGATTTATTCCTATTTGTTGAAATAAAAACATTTCAATAATTCATTTTCTGTTTATATTTCTAAAGGAAGTAATGAGAAGTCCAAACTGTCTATTTTCTGCTTACACAAACTCACAGGTAAGTTGGTGCCCACTGCTAATATGGGCAATGTAGCATTTGTTCATTTTTTATGAAGTAGCCTAGAAAACCAGCCAGGTGAGCTTAGTTTTCTTTTTTTTTCTATTTTTTTTTTTTTTTAACTCCGTATATCACTGAGAACATGCAAAATAACACAGACACACAGAGGAATTTGCTGAGTGCAAAACCTGCAGGAAGGCCTCCGAAATGCTGTTACCGGAATGTGGAGCTGTACATCCAAGCAAAGGAAAGTGCTTTTTTTTAAAAAAAAAAAAATAATGTTTCTGCCAGGTCCCAAGATGATGATGAAAGGTGGATGTGAGTATGGCAGCTGCTTGGCCAGGGGGTGCCTGGTCCATAACCTGAGCCAACTTGGCCAAGTCACTGCTTCTGGCACTGTCCCTGGGTCAGGGAAACTAGCTGTTGCCCTAACAGGAATGTGTTCAAGCCACAGACGTGGAGCCAAAATACAGCTGAATTAAGCAAAAGAAAATATAATGATAAATCTTGTTTTGTTTCTTTTCCAGATTGTTTATTACTCTGGGTGGGGTGCTAATTTTATCTGCAGTTACCAAAGAAAGTAATGCTCCTGCTATAGCTGCAAGGTACCAGATAAGCAGAAATTAGGTAAGTGTATGTTTGTATCTAGTTACCTAACACAGGTGATGATATTTTTCAAGAGCCTCTGCAAATGATTTTCCTTCTTTCTGTTTGCTCTGCATAAGAGGTAGATACTTCTATTATTTTAGGGTTTTGCCTCTGAAGGCTTTTCCTCATGGTGACTCTACTCACAGCTTTCCTTGGACTGCAGATATATAGAGAATATTACCATGCTGCTATATTTAAATAAATGCATTCTAATTATAAATTCACTTATTTATGACACCTTATGATATCATGTGCCATATAGATCTTTACATACATGATGAAAACTTGTAGCCATTGCCTTAATTTAAATATATTAATATTAATCTCTATTGTTTTATTATACCCAAAATCATTATAGTACATAATGTGAAAGGTCTGAAACATCATTTCTTAATGTAAATGCAAACAATAAACTCATGAGCTTAGAAAGACAGTAGTTCAATTACACATTATTCTGAAATTTTCTGTCTTGAACTTTCATGAGCCTTTTTCAGAACAGGATGTTCCTGCCCTCAGAGAGAAAGAATGCCACTAGTTTAATTTGATCTTATCATATTGTTGTACTTAAGTTAGATGTCTCACTTTGATTTACACATGTACTTTGATGGTGTAGAAGAGAGTTTTGGGGATATTAATATATTATGTGTTGTATTACTACAGGCAGGCATTACTGCAATAGCACTATGAGTCTCACTAATTTGCTTCATTTTAGAAAACGATAAGTGATTGAATTCAAAAGAGAAGCAGGTCCACTGACTGCACACCACACAGACCCCAGACAGCTTTTAAGGGCACATTTTCTTCTGTTTTGTTACTGTATCCCCACTGATTTTCAATAAAGCTTCACTGCTGAAATTAATAGGGGAATTTGACCCTGTATTTTCAAGCACACTAATTTCTCTTTAGACAAGACCTTTTTATTACTCTCATATCCTTTATTATCTCAGCCAGACATGTATTGCTTCTCTGTGACGCTTGAGAAAAAACCACGTATAGCAGTAAATACACTTCAGGAAGAGGGAGAAGACAAATAAGAGGTTAGTAACTGTGGAATAAGAGCTCTTTTAAAATCAATATCTATCCATGCTTCACCAGATTTCACCTTTTCTTCTCTCTGATCTCTTATTTTTACTTTACTAATTTATGTAGCTCGAGTAACCAGCTACAGTCTTTTCAAAGGTGCAGGGCCAGACTAAATTCCCCCCAACCAGCTGCTTTTGATAATAATGTTTGCCATATGATTCTTTTTTTAAAATGTAACATAAGTCTAACATTTAAGCAAATAACGTGTGAGTCCAGTAAGGGCAACTGATATTAGAAAAATTACGTGAAAGAAGGTAAATCAGCATATCAGATAACAAATACTTTATGAAGGCACTAGATGCTGGGTTTTATAAATTGAGATTTATATTTATGGCAAATCTGAGTGAACTCAGGCTCTAGCAAGAGCATTTTTTGGATGAGATCTGGCTAGTGAAGCAGTAAAAACTGGAAATTCACCAAGAAATCCGGCAAGCCCTAAGTTAATTTAGAAAAGGAGGAGGACTGGTGAGATGATTGTTTCCAAAGGAAAAGAAAACATTAAACAAGTGTCAGCTATCTAAACAAAAAGGACATCATAATTCTTTTTTCTTGTTTAGTATAGTGCTGGATAACTGATACATGATCTGATATTTTCTGAAAAGCTTTGGTTTCTCAGGCAAAGAAGCTGAAGGATGTCTTTATGTTAGTGGTGAGCAGAGGTGACCACTCCTTTCCCCTAAATTTCCTCCGTAAAACTCTCCCCAGGACAGAGCAATGGTTTTGCCTGTGCTCAGCACTGCCCATTCTTGACATGAGAAGGGAAGTCCAGAAGGAACTTCAACACAGTTGATGCTTCTCTAAGCAATTGCTTTCAATGAGGACATGGCTAGTTTAGGAGATCTTCTCTTTAAGAAGAACTAAAGTAAATGAGCCAATCCCAGTGTTTGCCACATCTTAATTAAAAAAAAATAAATAAAATTAGAATCTTACTTTATTCCCAGAAGTAATGTGTGAACATAATGGAGGGCTCACAAAGGTGCACACTTGATGTCAGTGTTTGCAGACTCACTGGTTGAAAGCAGATCTGTCCTCATGATACTGCTGGTTTGATCTCATTCTCCAGCCTGAACTTCTCCTGTCTCTAGGCAGAGTCTTCAGATATGCTCTTCACTAGAGACCCACTCGCACTGCAACTGGATGGTTGAACTGCCTCATTCGGGTGAATTTCTGCACTTCAGCTGGAGTTTGCTACTCCACCGCTCAAATTCAGCATCTGCCCTTGGGAAATACAATGCAGCAGCTTGAACACTCTGCAAAAGTGTTAAAATGGGGCTGCCATACCTGTCACAGATCAGGTTGACATGGACACCAAATTATGGCCTGTGCAACAACATTTTCCTTCTTCAGTGTTGTGGCCCATGAGATAGCAAAGATTTAAGGATGCTGCTTTTCATATTGAGCTCTAAAGTATGAAGATAAAAACCAACAAGGTGTTTCTAGGAATAATGCAATTAGAGGGAGGGTTAGTTGTCTTCAAAAGATAAACACTGTAATTGAAATAAGGGATATTATCTAGAGAGAAAGAATTAAACCTGAAGATGTGAGAGAATTCATTGTCTATTAATACCCACAAAATGATTCATAACGGGTTTCTGCTTTCAGCTCTGAGTAAGTGATTAGCAGTTAGATCTACTCAGTAAAAGTTTTTTGTAGTGGCGTGCTAAAAGCAACAGAAGAAACTCACTGGGAATGAAAACAAATAGTGATTCTAACAGCCTGGCACCTGATATCAAAATCAGTACTAACAGGTACAGCCTTTGCAAATTCTGGTAGAGAAATGGAAATCTACTGTTTTGCACTTGTAAATCTGTCAGTCTGAAGCCATTCACTAGTTTATTTCAGGCTCTTCAGTCATTCTATAGTTAAGTACATTTCCCATTAAAAGCTTGATTTCTAAATTGCCCCACACAGAAGCAGTCTCTTCAAAGCTTACATGGTATATCTTTACCAAAAATTGCATTTTGAGGAGAAATCTGGACTAAGCCAGAGAAGTCATTCTAAATTTAGGGCAACTTAAACACTTTCTTTTTATTTTTCATTTTTTTCTTGTTATTTAGTTGCTTGGCTACGAAATCCACGCTTGTTCTGTTGTTCTTGCGAAGAAGCGCTTTTTAGTACATTTTCGTGGGAGGTGAATGTGTTAAAGGGTACCCAGTGATGAAATGCAAGTGCAGTAGCTTGTGATGTCCAGTCCTGCAACGCAGTTCAGAGGAGGCAGGAGTACAGCTTTGTTTGCTGTAGGGACACAGGCTAACACGGTGTGGAAACAGCACATGGGGAGATGCAACTGATGCAGATTAAACAATAAAGAGGGAGATGTAGAAAACAAATATAGTAACCCAGGGATGACAGGGAAGCAAGCTGAGAAAGAACCACTGTGTTAAATCTTCAGTGTTTCAAATGCTTTTCAGTGTTCATATCAGCTTGTGAATTTATTTTTCTTCCAGTTCCTTAGTGGTCTGCCATCCACCATAAAAATTCCTCTTTTCCTTTCCAAAGTCTCTACCTATATACAGACATTCACACATAGTGAAACGTTAGTGACTGTAAACCACATCCATTGACACAGCAGTTCCTAGGAGGTAAAGCAAATATTTTTAGTTAAAACTACAGAGTCAATTTTACATTTGCAGAACGCAATTACCTAAATTAAATTTAAGGAAGATACCTCACACTTTTATTGTCATCATGTCCTCAGCAACCTCAAGCGCTGGATTGGATTTGTCTCTCAGCCAAGAGAAAGGAAGTAAACAGGAGCTGCAGAGAAGCAAAACATTATGAAATGCAGAACATGATTTTGTCTCCATTCTCAGTTTAGAGATGCTAACAATAGATTGTGCACACTTCCCCCCTTACCTCTAAAGTAACTCTGTCAAAACAAATTGTTTTTAGTTTAAACCCAAATTAATGAACCAGCTTTATTATTTCAGGAGAGAGAGGCTGGCAAAGGAAAATAGAAAAAGAAAAGACCCAGGAGTCATTGGTAGAATAGGTGGTTTATAATGTGTTAAATGTGTTTATTTGCACTTCCAAAGTTCAGATTTCCTCATACATTTTCATACTGATAGAGATAAAATGCTAAAGTCTTAAATCCCTCTATGCCATGCTGAGTTGCTAAGGGCTGTTGAGTTTTTGTTATTTCTCCTCTCGAGTTAGCTCTGATTATGCCTGCTGAGTGAAAAATTTGTATTTGCCGACAGAAATAGGAACCATACCACGTGCGCTTGCACTCAGCAAATGCTCCAATACATCACAAAGATTTGCTCAACCCACCTTCAGAGGCCAAATCGAGCATGTTATTTTCTGTTTAGATCTGATCCTGAAGACTATCAGTCAGGAGTGTTTCTCAATCTCTGATTAAAACAAGGCCTGCAAAGCTGCAAGTGTTCATGCACAGTCTCATTAGAGGACTGGATGGAGTGACCCTGGTCTTCTAGCACAAAGCTGTGAGTGAACTTCAAATATGAGAGTGCATCAATCAAATCCAAGCAAGGCTTTTATGTCATTTTTTCTACTTTGCCTTTAAAGTCCTAAAGGAATGCCCTTTCCACTGTACAGCCAAGGATCATTCAACAGCAGCAAACAAACCAACAAAAAGCTCTCAGGAGAAGGATCTTAGTCCCCTCACAAAGGGGAAAGCAAGATATTTTACTAATGTGTTTTCTAATAAAATACAAAATACACTTGGCTCATATCAAAGCTCCATGAGAATGATTTTTGCCAGTGTGGAGGGCTCAAAAGTATGTTCAAGAAATAGAAAGTTTATTACAAAAATGATGAAAAGGGATGTTTCATGCATTTGCTTTTTAAAGGGTGCAGCTTTTTGCACCCTTTTGGTTTTTGCCACTGCTTACTGAGGGAACGAATAGACAAAAAGATATTTGAGAACAGTGCACCGTTTGATCCAGATATCTGGAGCTATGGCACAGTGTAGTATCCAATTCTTTTCTGTTTGAGTGATGATGACATCTTAGTAACAACACTTAAATGAAAAAAATTAAAAAGTTGTTACACGTCACTATCTAAAACCCTTTCAAAAGCTGTGATGCAGTGAACTGTGATCATAAATGAGAGGAAGATTTCTTCGAACAAAACCAAGGACCCAAAAATAAATACAATCCAGGGATGACTCTCCACAAAAATTAAATTAAAATGAGCTAGAGGAGTTTGAAAAAAACAAAATAAGTTAGATGAAATGAGCCTAAAAGTGCCAAGTGACCAAAACTTTGGAAGTGCAACAGATTTCTTGAAAAAGTAGTCTGTACTGAGCTTCATTCAGCTGAGGTTAGAAGGACTTAATATTTAGTGTCTGCCCACAACATATCCTTTTGTCTCTCTACCATGGTTTTTTTACCTAAACTTCAGAGATTGTGAAGCAGCCATGACCTAAACACCACTCCTTGCCTTATCATCATCTATATATACACACATATATTTTTGCGATTTTTAATACATGGTGGTATTTCCATCCTTATTTTTAAATGTGTTTTTTTGCAGGCCTTCAGATGTTCAGAAGAATTATGCAGATTTTATAAATGAGTACTAGAGCATTTATGCCACTTGATGGTGCCCCATCTGTGCTTCCCCTGTAGTGTTTGACTGGGCATCTGTGTAAATTGCTACATTTTTTGTTTGTTTGTTAATTAGCTCACTGCACAAAACCCATCATGCATTACCTGTTATAATTTTGATATGCTTCAGAGTATACACTCTTTTTTTTTTTGAGATAATGTTGAGTCCTGAGTTTGCCTTCACTCTTACAGTTTCTGAAGCCAGACGTCAAGCTACTTCTCTTTCCAGTCATTGAAAATCCAACAAATTGAAGAAATTAAACTTTTGCTCCTGACTTCTGAACAGCACACATTACTTTTCTGACATTATATTATTGTTAACCTTTACTTTATCTCACATATATCTCCAGTTTAATGTATTATTTAGTGTATATTTATGTGTTTATAAATTAATAGTATGTACTTACATACATTTTTTTCTGTTTATGATATATTTGTTCTATTTGGTTGCTTGACTCACCTTTTTTAATGAGGCTCTGAATATCTTTCAGTGGGGTTTGTTTTCTTTTGTTCCCTGTTCTTCCAGGAAAAAAACAAAACAAAACAAACTAAACTTTTTTTTTGTGCTTTAATTTGCAATGTTAGAACCTATTTTAAAATATTTTTATCTTTTTGTGGCTGAGACACAATGAGGTATAGCCTTCCTCAGTGTTACAGTTTTTAATTTCAATTTCTAGCAAAATTAAATTGCCAGTTTGGATTACCTATGCATTTAGCTAGAGATTTTCGTTATCCTAACAGACAGCGTCCTAAACCTGCAGATTCAGTGCCTGGCCCTGGTAGTCATAAACCAGTTGTTACTTCAGAAGACTGGAAAATTCAGAAGGCTGAGCAGGTTGTTTTAGTTTGGAAATGGCTGCATGTATTTCTGATGTTAACTTCATGTATATCCAGTACAAAATGAATGTTTAATCTTAATGTGACACAGGTTATTGTTCAAGGTTGAATTTTAATTTACGTTTTCCAACATTCCTTGGTTTTGTCTCTTCCAACAGTATTGTAGAGGGGATTTGGGGGGTTTTGTTTGTTTTCCTTTTACATGTGGGGACAGGTTTTGAAGCACCTACAGTTGAGCTGATGCACGTTCAGTGTATCAATAACAATACAGTGTGTATGGCTGTGGTCTTTGATTTCTATTAGCAAAGGTTAAAAATATGGATATATGTTTTGCCATCATAAGACACAATTTTTCTACACAGAAACTTGCTTTATTACTATCTGAAAAGCTTGCAAAAATGCTTTTGTATAGTGTTCATTGGGTGGCAAATAAGGAAAAGTGATTTATGAAAAAGAGAATACTAAACTATGTCAGGTTTAAAATCCAGGACTTGTCCTTATAACATAAGCTCAGTTGTGTCACAGCATTATACTCCGAGCACAGCTAGGGATGATCACTACAAATTCTTAACACTTCCTATACTTTCTCTGCTATGAGTGGAACGTTCAAACACTTATAAAACCCACAACACAAAGCTGCACTGAGAAAGTGCCAACAGTGCCTGCAAAAGTGCAGCTAAAACCACGTTCTCTGGCGTTCTCAGGTGTGGGCAGATTTAGATAAGGTTATGCTAATGCAGAGTCAGGTGAGACTAGCCAAATATTACAGCGCTCTGCGCAACAAGTAGACAATCCAAATGGGTATGTCAGCAACAAACAATGTCACCCTAACCTTTATTTTTCTCAAAGGAAATGTCAGCTTCCTGACTACTTCCTGACTACTAACAAGTATTTTTCTGAACATACCTGAATAGCACATTTCTATGGGTTTATCAATTTTTTTGTTAGAAGAAAACCCATAGTTACCCATAAAGAGATATTTAGTTCCCTTCCCCTTCCCTCCTTTCCTCTTTCCTACCTCATTTCAAGTTCCTGCAGTTTCTGCTACTTCTAGTACAGACATTCAGTTATCATCTGATATTGACAATGCCAGATGCTTGATATTAACTTAGTTTGTTAAACTTTTTTGTTTGTCTTTGGATTTGGTTTTGTTTTAATAAGAAACTACTAGATTGTTTCTCCTCATTGTTTGTTTTTGGAAAGGAAATTGATTACGCTTAAGCAGACTCAGACAAGAAGCAGAGGAGTCATGTAATTTTGTTTCAACATACTATATTTGATTCTCTGATCTACTAAGTCCATCAGCTATTGATTGTGATATCCTCTATAATCATTATCTCTGCTCTTAGTCTTTACATAATTTACTTTTTTGGTTACAAATGCTTGCTTTCACTTAAACCACCTCTCAGAGGTATGTTCAGCACTGGGTATCTCTGGCTATCCTTTGGTGTCTTTCAATAGCTGTTTTATGACCTTTTTTACCTACTGTTTCTTATTTTACAGATTTTGTTCATTTACTTCAATTTACCTGGTCTCACAAGTTTCATGATTAACTTTTTTGCAACTTCACCAAGATTCCCATACTGAGATACACATACATGGGATTCAAGCTCCCAGACCATTCCCCTTAGCAATGGTCATATCATTCATCTGATTTGCTGTTTGGCAGATTTTTCCAACTCTTTGTAGAAACTAGGGCATAACACAGGCCAACATCTGTCAAGTGAACAACCAGATCAGACTTGCTCCAGAAGTTAGCCAGAACATTGTCAATAGCTTCTTCACAGAAAAGCTATGGTTAAGAGAAACTGACAATAATTAGAAGAACTTTCCTTGGAAAGCACATAATGATGCTGGAATATAAGCACAGTTCTGTTTATTTTTAAAAAGTCACAACAGCTCTGTTTATATCTGAGTAGAGAATGAAGCACTTCAGAAACAAGGAGGCTGTGTTTATGATAATAGTGTTTAACTGCCCAGACACTTGCTGATTGCCCTGTTGTAATCAATGTATCCAAGGGTAGAACATAAGCTCCAGACAATCCTCTCAATTTCCTAAACAGTAGGATAAAATCTAGGAAAGAAATTTATGAGAACAGTTGATTAAAATAACAACAGCAGCAAAAACAGCAGTGTAGAAAAACAACCTGAGGTAAGTGTTATTAAAAAAGCTTGCAAAATGTCTGATAAAAAATATGCAAAAAATTTTCAGGCTGACAGCACAGGATTGCTTTGTACTTGGTCACCACTCTTATGTAAAGAATATGAGATTTTGGCCCATTGTATACTAAGCCATTTCCTAAACTTTGCCTGTTCCATATTCGATGTTGAAAGGAAATAATACCTTTTGCTACAGTTAAACGCTTTGGGCTAGACTGGGACAGTTTTTGTGGTGTCTTGCATAACTTGAGCTGTCTACAGCTGTGTCCAAATTCTTTTTACAGCAGTGGAGAGAAATTAAGTGAACAGGCACTTTTAGGAGGTAATCCAGCCCATGCGTTTTAGATACGTGCTTTGAGATTAAGTCGGTTGTGCTACAAGAAATTATTTTCTCCAGTGATTGTAGAGACACAAGGGTAAACGTCCTTGCTGCAGATATATTTGTTGGCAGGTGCATCCCACCTCTCATGCTTAGCTCAAAATAAGAGGTGGACATAGAAGAACCTCTTCCAAGAGCTGCTTTTTCTGCTTTCAGAGAGGAAATTTTGTATCTGATTCTTCTTTGCTTTAAAAAGAAAAATAACCTTCTGAAGCCCACTGCAGAATCCAACTTATTTTATGTTTGCCAGGTCAGGTCTTTAGATCTTCTTTGACATTGTCTATCTCCTTTTAGTCACCTCCTACCCACTAGTTCAGGACAGCCCTGGAATACACATGAAATCAGATGAACCATGCATTTTCGTGCTGATCTGAGATGAGATGGAATTGTGTTTAAATGCATTCTTTAAATGGATCATGGCAGATAACATCTCCATGTTGTGATAGGCAAAGCAGGTCATGGTGGGCAATAGGGGATGGTTTGTAGCCTTGTTAGAGCTAGTGACAAATTTGTTCTTTATCTGTACTTGGGGTTTGTTGCATTTAATGAATACCCCAATCTTTTCAACTATCTTACAGCAGAAAAAGCTCTGAGTTGTAATATTCAGTACAAGAGAACTCATCAATTAAATTCAACCTAGAATCCAAAGTTACCTGTAACACTGGAACTTCCAAAGTATTTATTTTTATTCTCATTAAATAAAGAGAGCCACAGATTATGATAAATCTTGTGTTGCCCTTCAGAGATACATCATCTAGTGCTTCAGGCCAAGAAATGAGTAGTTTCCATAATTAGTAAGGGAAATTGAATAATTGGGCTGTGGTTTATGAGGGTTCTCTCTCTAAGAAGAGAAACCATGTAAGTCTCAGTCAAGTGGGTTAACGTGATTTATTTTTTTAGCACACAATTATCGCAAGTTCATTTAACATAAATTCTATACTTGAATATTTATTTTGCCTTTTTTTTTCTACTTCTTCTTAGCATAACCACACAACCATGTTTTTGTGGACACTTTATACTCATATTTTCTGCCTGGAAACATGCTTAATATTGTGGTTAGCATGATTTCTAACTCAAAATATTCTATGATATATTTTTTCTGAAGACAGTGAAAGAAATAAGTGCTTGTCTTCCAATAAATGGTATAAATTGGGGTATTTCAATGGAATTTCACATGGTGACAAGACACCAATTTATTTCATATTTTGCCATCACAGAGAATCTTTGCATCTGAATTGTTTATGCTCAAATAATTTAAAAAGCTAAATCAGTCTACAGATATCTTCCTTGCCAGGCACAAAAATACTCTTGTGTGCTGGCATTTTCTAATGCATGTATGATGATATGATACATGCATTTTAATGCAGTATTAAGTTAATAAAAACAAGAAGAGGAAGAATCCACTTCAAGTGTGGCTTGTAGGAATCAGAGAAAGCAGGTTTGCCCAGTAAAAAAAGTGGTTTATTCCATTTTTCAAAATGGATAGTCCTGCAGACTTCAGGAAATATGATGATACAGTGCTTAAGAGTGATGAAAAACCGGGGCAATTTCCATAGATGAAACAAACCCAATCTCAAGATCACAAAACAGAAAGTAGAAATTATAAAGTCTTGTACAAGAAATGCTGATGACAATGTAGGATCATTTTAAGCGTAGGATTATTAAATCAAGTAATGACCAGTGTAGGTGTGCCACTCAAACTCTTGCAGTGAATATGGGGTCGTGAGGCCAAGTGGTTCTTCAGACACACACGAAAACACTGGATATCCCAGGTCAACCTTGACGTAAAGAGATTTGTTATGCCTGAGGATGGAGAAATCAGAGGTAGCTAGACCCGATGCAAAGCACATCTCAATTCCTTTGCATATCATGTTAGGGAAAGGTATTAGTATGCCTTCCCCACACCCATCCCACTATGTCAGAGAGATCTGGGGAAGCAAAGACGGGAGCAAGGGGCCTGCATAGAAAAAACAACATGAATAATTTTTTTAAATCATGTGGAACAAAGCATCAGAACTTCTGCTTTTTTCATACTATTATTTCGTGGAAATAACTGTAACTCAAAGCAAATCAGTTCTCTGGATGCACCTGGCAAAGAACTTGGTACTATTACCCTTTACTGGGTCTGACCAAACATCTACCTAGACCAGTACTCCTGTTTCTATCAAAGCAGTGGTAGATGCTCACAGAAAAATATATGAATATACACAGAAAGTAGAAAAATGCATAGTAATCACCTAACAGACCTTAGCCTGAACTTGCAACCCTTATTCATGTGAATAAAGTCCCCTTGAAATCAGGGGATTAGCATCCTGACAGTATTGTTCTGCTCCACTTTTTAACAGAAATAGCATCATGAGCTTTCCAAATGGATATTGATCCTCTAAACCCTCTTATGAAAAGCCCCAGTAGAGTTTCCTAAGAGAAGTAAGGGTTTACGGAACAGTCAGGGTATAATTTCAGCTAAACCTGAAATGTGCAAGTGTCTGTATAATTTGTTTCATAATTGCTGCACACTGAACATAACCTTTCCATTGACTCTTCTTGTGTGTTTAAAAGCCTCTAAGTATGGTTTCAGTATTGAAGCTTTTAAGTATGGTTTCAGTGTTGTTCCTGAAATCCTCTTCTCTGGAAAAATGCTTCCAAAGAAAATACACTCTTTATGTTTTCATGACTCTGACAGAGGTGCAATATTTTGTGATGAGTTACTTAAAGTCTCCCTTTGAATATAGTTTTTAGAAAAATTTTATTCTTATGTGCCATATTTAGAGTTTAAAAAAAAGAAAAAACAGCCAAACAAAACAAAGCCAAAACACCCCATCACTTAGTTACCAGAGAAAAAATGTTAGGTGAATATTATATTATTGTGATCTCTCTTGGATCCTGATGAAATACACTTTCCACCTTTCTAATGGAAAACTTGGGAAGCTTAGAAATCATAAAATGATTCTGACATTTATAGGCATCAGAAAACGGTAAGGGTTCCAAAGCCTTCCTGGTGTTTAGAGGTAGCCATGAACCATGGATTTACATGCATCAGACTGCATCAAATAGCTAAGCCAGTATTTTACACATACCTAATCTCTGAGTACATAAAGTGCTGCATGTAATATTACTGAAACAACAATCTAGCTTTTAAAAAAATGTTTTCCGGTAACTATTTAGTTAGAAAAAGAATCAATATTCCTTCAGTATTCACAACCTACTCAATAGCTTAACTGATATGTTGTTCAGGAAAGGTTAAAAAGAGAGAGAGAGAGAAAGAATGAAGGCACAGAAAGAAGCAGGAAAGGAAAGAAAAAAAATTATGCCGCCTAGCTACAAGCTGCAGAGGGAAATTAATATTCAAAAGGTTAAGGTGTCTGTGAAATGTATGTAATGAGTAACACTCATAGTTTGTTACTATAGGTTCATTGCCTCTAATGTTGAGGACGGCACATGGATAATTTACGATTCCCATTGTCCCCTCTGCAGGGATTAATTCTGAATTATTTATGTACCTATATACGCACAGAACTGAAACATTTTAGTTAAAGTCAGCCACTCACTCATAGTCTTGAAATTATGCAGCCCTTGTTGCTAAAAATGATGTTAGCCTCTTGTGATTTAAGTCATAACATTTTATTTTCAGTCCCACTGAGAGAGAAAGCATACAGGAGGAAAAAAAGATATATTTTCCTGAAGAAATCTCTGAATGCATTTTTTAAAGATTTAAATAGATAATGGTAATTTGTTGAGTCAAATTATTGTTGTAGCGTGCATGTAAATAAACCTTTATTTTATTCATGATTAGAGATAATTTTTCTATTGCTCTGTGAGATTATTTTTTTAAGATGGCTATCTTTAAATACAAAAGCTTTGCATTTCAATAAAGGGAATCCCATCTACTTATTAATTAATCAAAGAATGGAATTTCATTTTGGGAAATTGGTCTCAACTGTTAAGAATTCCCACTGAATCACTGCCTTTGGTACAAATGAAACCTTCTCCGCTGTTTCCATTTGAACTCCAATGATTCCTTGCTGCTCTAAATGGCTCTTTTGGATATATCAAAATTCTTTAATCGTGGAAAAAATGCAGACATTAAACATTTCTTAATAAAATATTAGATTAGGGAGTGTCTTGAGATCCACACTGAGGATAGTGTTTGATAAAGATCTAACCCAGTCAGCATGAACAGGTCATAGGCATTTTATCGAAGTTAGATATCAATTTAGTATGTTATGTCTGCTTTTAACCATTTTTACTTCATCTGCAGGAGGAGCATATTTTTCCTTGATTTGTACTTCAAACATGTCTCAATATGACATAGTTGCACTGCAAAATTTCAAGTTTACTGATATACAGATGCCGTTATGCAAAGGGCAATTAATAAAAAGTGCAAGAGAAAAGAAGCCATTGCTTGAGCAGCCCCAAACCTTTGGGGTTTCAGATGAACTGTCCGTCTCTGCCTTCAGGAATTGTACCCATAATGATGACTGTTCATCGCAAGCAGACAGCATAGTGTGAGAGCAGAGTATTTAATACCGAGTGGATAAAGATGTAAAAGTATCTGACACTGGGAAAAAAAAAAAAAAAAAAAAAAAAACATATAAAAGATCAATCCTTCTTTTTCCCCCTTCTGTACAATTCAACAATTGCTAATGAATTAGGAGGAGGGGCATATTGATGTACTGCTTGACTGTAACACAAAGAAGTGTAGTTAGCAAAAAGCTGCAGTGGGTAATGAACAGTATTTTAACTCGGCAGTTTAACCTCCGTGTCTGTCAGCAATGACCTTTTACCAACCCCAATGAGAGCCTGATTTCTCACTTTTGCTACTCACTGCTGGATGAGTGAATGTAGAATTTGACAGCGAGAGGTTTTACATGAAAAGGGAAGGTACTTAAAAAGCATGTTTTGTGATGATAGGCTACATTTATTCACTGTTCATTACGCTGGGTGCAGCGGCAGCGTTGGTGGATTGATTGGGTGTGAGCAGCTTGTCTTCTGGGGCAGCGAGGAGGCGTTATTGACCTGCATGGGAGCCGAGGTGGCCTCCAGATGACCCCCCTTTCACCTGGAATTGACCTTGAAAACAACCTAGGGTTCACCCCGCTTTGAATAAATAGAAAAGTGTCTTAACAGCATGTGGATTATTAGAATTGACATATTGCACATTTCTCCTTTTTCAACTTTTATAGAGGTGAGTGTGTAGGGGGTGGAGGGAGAGTGTTGCCTTTTAAATTTCCAGATCCAGCAGCTGCACGGCTTGGTATTTGTACAGATTTATGGCGGGAGGCAACTAGACTTTCTCCTGCTTGATGCTAAATTTTACCATTCATCATTATTGATTAGAGCCTACACTCTATGACAGAGCCCAAACCTTACTATGACAATTGCTATTTCAGTTGTTATGGGCCATAATGGGCCATAGGGATGATTTAAAAGAGCACAATAGCTATCTGTAATTACACATGAATAATCCATGAATTCTCTAGCACAGTGCTTATAATCAGACCCTAACAGCCAAGGCCGAGACATTTGTACTTGTTTCCCCTTCAGCAACTAGACCAGAAGGCACCTCTACATGTAAACTCAGCCACAACAGGCCAAAAGCAATTGTCTATTTCTCTGTCCAATCTTGACTTTTCTTCCTGTGCTTAAAATAAATCAGTTAAAGCAGAGTAATGGAGTATTGCATCACTACTGAGGGTGCAACCCCCTAATGAACTTGACTTGGCATGGAGAGCTGCCTGGAGCTGCCTTCTCAGAAGCTGTTTCCTTCAGTCTTGTTTTGTTTTATCAGACACAAAGAGTTATTTTTCAGAGTTTCTAAACCCTGATGGTAGCTTGCTTCTATGACAACCCTTTTCTGTGTGGAAAGACAAATAAAGGAAACAGATACAGCAGCTAGCTTAAAAGTCGATGCTTAATTTTACGTTGGCTTTTTCCACAATGAACATTTTCCGAATTGTTGCCCAACTTTAACTGCCTCAGTTTTGAAATATTAAGAGCTTTGATCACAAAAGTATCTTTACTGGGGGTTAGATGCAACTCTTTCAGAGAGCTGTATTGGTGATAACAGCTTGGATTGGTGGCAGCGCATAAGTGGCATCGCATAAGAAAGTAAGCTAGGTTGACCAGATTTTTCTAAAACAAGGTTTCTTCACTCACAGATACATCATTCTGAGCTAATTGGACAAAATCTAGGTGGCTAACAGGCTGCAAAAGCTATACAGTCACCATGTTCTGCTAAGTTTATGACCTTTGTCCTGTGACTTTGTCCTAGACTTCCATGTTGGTCCCAGCTAAGGAGAGCACATTACCAGTGGTGGCCAAAGAGGCTCGTGTATTCCTTATTTTCAGTGATACCTGTCTGGGTGTCCATCCTATTTTGGGCTCTGCCTTTCTGCTTCCTTTCTACTGCAGGGCTACAGAGGGGTTTTCATTCTTTAGGAGCCACTGTTTTTCTTCCCTCCAGGTTCTAATGCTGAAGCATGGTTTGAACATGTTGTTACATGGGCCCTGTTGCAAAATTAAAATGTAACATATCCTAAAAAAAAAAAAAAAAAAATCAAAAACAGCTATTGCCAAATGAAGTAAAAGCCTGCACAATTTTATTCTGAGTCATGCAAATGATTTTTTTCAAATATTATTTCCTCCTAACTGCTGACATTTATCTGTACATCAAGTAAACACAAAGCAGGGATGTGTTTTCTTTAACAGCTGAGTCTGTACAGAACACACAAAAAAAGAGTGACTTATAATTGGAATGACATTAGAAACCCATGTAGTAGCACAGTCAGCTTCCATCTCATCTTTGTTCCTACCTCTCTATAAAGGATAAGGCAGTTTTGCCCAGAGGAAGAAATAAAAGGGAATCCTCGTTAAAAGGTACATTAACGAAAAAAAGAACAGCTTTATTGGGGACATGTGCAGAAAGGGATGTTTGAGTAGCAAATGATAATTTACTTTTGAGGTATATTAAAAAGGTTTAATCTTACTGATCATGAGTTAAATTGGATGTTTTAATCAGTTAGTGAGTGCCAAAAATAATTATGCCAGAGTGCTTAGTCTGCAGAATGTGTACACAAAGCATATAAATCCTTTCCTTCCCCTGGGATTTCTCAGAATAACACACAACTAAAAGACAAAAGCGATATCAAACTCATATAAATTAACATTGCAAATGATCTGAAAAATACAATAAATAACATGATTCTATCACTCTGAATATGCTATACAGGGGAGGGTGTCCAACACAAATACGTTCATTAATCTCTTATATCCTTGCTAAACTTTTTCAGGAAACTTTCCTGCCATTTACTTTCCACAGTTCAATTGAAGGTCATCCTATGCATAGCAAAAGTGGGCTGATGTCTACATACAGAAATCTGTCATCTTTTCTGAAATAAATGTTCAAAACTGAATTAATTTCACTTATTTCTTCCTAAGAGGAAGAAAAGTATTTGTCAGTATTTAGTACCCACTCTGAAAGCTGAAACAATGCACCCTGATGGATTCTTTTATTCAGTTTTGTAGCTTCTCATAGAAGCGTGTAAAGATTTCATTTATAAGGGATCTTTTTTCAATCTAGTGTAGTAGATAGCTACAGTGTATGTGTGCGTGCATGTGTGTGTGTGTTCATAATTACTGTAGATTGGATGCAAATTTAAATGAGATGGCAGCTGTGTAGGTGAAATGATCTTTAATCTTTGCAGCTTTTGCAAAATAATTTTGGAGCTAAATTATTTGTATAATCCTTTTACTTGGAAAATATAAGAACATGCCCATCACATGATATACGTACACAAAGGCTTTTTTGGAAGCTATTGTTTATAAAATATGAAAAATACTTTTAGGACACAAGGTGTTAATTTTTCAATTTCTGAAGTTCCTATTTTCACCCTTTCAGTTCATTCCCTTTTTCTTAAATAAGGAAATCTCACAGGATAATCCCACCAACTGGGACTAACAAAACAATTTTAAAATTAGCCCTGCAGTTTCACTCCCTCTAGACACAAAACTGGAAAGGAAAACTGATGGAAAAAAGCAGTGGCCATTATGCTGAAATGGTGAGTTGGTCACTATAATATAGTCTTGCGCCTCTTCTAGCATGGTTGGGTTTATCACAGGGTTTTTATTTACTGTAAAAGGCCATATACAGGATTGACTTTCCACTACTCCCATTTGTTTCTCAGGAGTTAACTCTATTGAAGGCAACAAAGTTAGGATTTCTAGGTAAATCAGACTATGTTTCCCTTATTCTACTACCATTTACATCCCTCACTATATGTGCATAAGTATCCTACATGCCTTGAATGAATGGCTTATTAATAGCTTTTTGCAAGACAGGTGCTTAAGGAACTAAAAAATAAAAATTTAACCCAGGTGCATCACAAGTTTTGGGTCATTGTCCTTGTACTAAGCTAATGCCAGCTCACAGGAGACAATTTGCAACTTCATTTATTCATTTCAGATGTAAAACAATCCCAAAAGAATATTTGAAATTTGTATTACCGCTGTTTTTCTAATGTCTCATATATAATTATACACTATCTTTGACTGCCTCCCATGTTTTGGCCACTTTCTACTTGTGTGCAGCAAAATTTTAAGAAAAGATATCAGGTACAAAAACCTGTGCTGTAAGTCCCATCCAGAGACCACCTTAAAGTTGCAGTCACCAATTAAAAACTGTCTTGTTTTAGTGAATTATTAAAACGGATGATTTTGTAGACCACACTTATGGAAATGCCTGCATATAATTAGGTGAGTTACAGACAGAACGTTAGTCCTAAGTACAAATGTTCTGATTTTTGTTGCTTAAAGTAACAATTTAATTGATAAAAATCTGCTGTTGAAATTTTGTTCATAAAGTCAGTAATTAAAACAAAGAAGCATCACAGAAAACACCTCAATTATCCATTTGAGAAAAACATGCTGGTGTGGATTTGCCACTAGTTTTACTAGTAGGACTCTGAGGGATAGTTCAAGTAGTGGTGTCAGAGGCTTTGAAATTTCTGTTTCTCTGAACTTTCAGATTCTGGAATGATTTGATGAGGTAGTTGTTATGTGTCATGTAAAATAAAGCTCCTGCAATCTCCTACAGTCATAAAGACCTGACTTTTCTCTTAGAGAAAAATTTAATACCTGTAATTTTGTCCATTTACACATTTGTTGTTTGTCCATTAAAAATGATTCAATATTGTCTTTAATGTTTGGTAAACCATAAAAATTAGAAGATTAATTTAGGCTGGATATGCATAGAACTCCAATTGTTATCTGAGATTATCCATTGTTTCCTCAGGGCAGCCAGTTTTTCCTTTTCTGCCATTTTTAATTTCCCTAAGGATAAAGCAGAAAAAAAACCCACATTTAAAATACACTTCTGAAAAAAGTTAGTATTTAGTTTCTGATTATTTTACCCACATTATTGCTCACTGTAAACTCAGCTTTCCTCCACAAGAGATCACCCACTCCGTAATATTTTAAGTTTTCTCTTTTTTTAAAGGCAATTTTGCTTTCTTCCATTTTGAGTTGGGGTTTTGTGGACAGAGGGCTGAGATTTCTTTGCTGGTATGTTTGAGTCCAGGAAAATGGTCAAGAGACAAGAATTACTGTGAAAAAAAAGGTGGAAAATATATTTAAAATCAATAGACAACTGAAAGGGGCACACAAAAAAAGCAAAAAAGGTTTCAAAGCATAATGAAAAAGAATGAAACCTTAAAATCTCTCTGAATCACCCACATACTGAGCTACTTTAATTTTGTCTCTGTCCCATCTTTCCTATTTGCATATAATCTTAGATTATCTTTGCCTCTCAAAGGTTGTTCTCTGCTGTATGGCATTAAAAATACATATTTCTTTTACAGTATCCTGCAGGAGAGAAGAAAACTGGGGAAAAAGAGTAAAGTATTGAGAGGGTAAAATAAACATTAGAAGAACCAAGAGCGTAGAGCTGTTGTCTTGGGAAATGGTGTGAGAGAGAGAAAAAAAAGCTAATAGACAGAAAAAAAAATTGCAAGGGAACTGGATGATGGAAAGTATTAGAGAAGAGGTAGAGAAGTAAGAGAAAATAAAATAAATAAAAAACCAACAGGGATAAGTGTAGAAATACAGGAAATATTTGACATTAATATGGGCAAAAGAAGGAAAGAAGTGAAAAACAAGGAAATAAAAGTTAAATTGCTTCTAAATGTTTTACTAATTTTTAACATTTGCTTGAAAATAGGAAGGGAGCCCAAATACAGAATTCTTGCTTGAGGTGTAGCTTGACAGAGGGGGAATAATAACGGTATCTGTCTCCATATCCATGTCTAGCTGCAAGTTCTTCAGGCCAGTTGTAATTTAAAAGTGTTGGAGGGAGGGAATAACACTTTTCCTAGTTCAGTCATGGGAGTGTTTAGTTCTGAACTGATTGCAAGGGGTTTGAGCCAAGTCCCACTGAAAGAAGCAAGTGACCAATTCATAAAACCTTGAAGATCAACCTCCACTGTGCGGTTATGCCAAGATATTTAAAACAAACAGGGCTGTGCACCTCGTGGATGTACATGTGAGAGAAGGAGGAAGAGGCAATTATAGTATATAAACATTCACACCATTCTTTATATAGCTGAGCATCAAAGAAACATATTTTAATAAAAACCTTAATTATTTCAGTCTCTTAGATTTTGCCAGTCCCCTATCCCATGTCAGTTACTTGCACCCAAAGCAATATCTTGTTTCCAAGGACACAGAATTGTCTTTGTTCTTTGCTGGGAATTTCTGCATTGTAGGGATTTCTGATAGAAGGTAAGAGTTTCCTTCTTATTAAAATGTGGAGGTCTGCAGACATGGTGGACATGATTTCAATGGGGAAAGGAAACTCCTGATATTCCAGAGCATGTTGAAAAAGTTAATTTACTCATTAGTGTTTTTCTGACAACTCTTGCTGTTATCAAAGGTGGGTTTGTTGGAATAAAATCTCTCTTTTCTTGTGACTAGACCTCATCTTCTTGCTTGAAGTGGCAGCATAAGCCTGAGTGCCCAACATTGGTCTGTTGCTGTGGAAATGGGTGGGATCACAAATAAAAGTTGTTGACCTCACTGCAGGATGAGATGGGACAGGCTAATGGAACTGTTTAAGTTGCTGTGTAGTCATATGTAATATAATGTGCTTGTGTGGTATGAGTAGTTATGCATATTATACTGCAGTCAGGCATTAGAAGTGTAGACAAATACTGTCAAAGATTTTGTGTGATGTGACTGTCCTCTCCTGAGTAGGAGCAACCCTGCTTCAAAAACAGGTTGACATCAAAAACACAGAATCCTTGTTTCGACACCATATCTTATTTTTTATTTCCTCCCGTTTTATTCAGTGCTTTTTCTTACATCAGATAGTCATAAACAGAGTTACTTGCTTCTAGTCTCGTAACTGTTTTGTTTATGTGAGGAAATTATGTAGATTCACCTGGCCTTAACTACCACGTGCAATTGAGTACATGCATCTGCATACATTAAATATTCTACTTTTTTCTACCTTTTTTTACAAGCTTCTTTTTCTCTTACAGTTTACAAAGACAAATCGAACCATACTTGGGTTTTAAACTGTTCTCGTTGTCAGAGTTGTGGTTTTGCTTTAATTCATAACATTTCTAGTGTCCAGTGTGTTTTTAAGTAATTTCTCTCAACTTTGAATGCGACATGTCCTGTTTTCATGCTGGATCCCAGCTGAAATCAGGAATCCTTCTTGTATGCTTTGACTCTGCCTCCACCCAAGTCCAATTCAGGTGAAAGACCTGGTCATTGTCCAGTGGGTGATCCCTACCACTGGGTGCTAATGCTATGGGTAACTTTTCTATACCTTTATAAAACCCTTAAATAGATGTCCCATTAAAGTACAGCTCCTTTCAGAGAGCGTATTGCTCTCATGATGCATTTGTGCTGAACTGAGCTGTTAAGCAGATGGCCTGCAACAGCTTGTACCTTTTGAACTTTTATAGTAAATCATTTTATTTCTGCATATAATGGGCTGTAATAAGAACTAGAAACCCAGATAGAGAGATTTTCAGGAGCAGGCAGGTGTCAAGTAAAATGAAACATCATCTTTTAGTCAATAGCGGATAGAAATGGACTTTCTGTCCATAGCATTTTGAGTACCCATTACTTTTAGCAGTTCAGATGTACAAGTGGTTGCACTCTTCAAAATCCATTTCCCACCCTGTTTTCTTTGGTCCTTCTAGTATTTATTTTTGGCTCACCCATGGGAAAAATCAATTCAACTTGACATGAATGTTGAGTTGATGGCCATCTAAGTTATCACTACATTTCAGCCCAGTCTCTTTCTTTTTTAGGAGATAAATAGTATGAAGAATAGGCCTGGGTAAGAGGTGAAGGATCTCAGTGCAAAGTAAGAGTTCCTTCAGAACATCACGTCTGATGGATTATAAACTCAGCCTCCTAGAGGATAATGATCAAACATCGCTTCAGAATCCAGCAGCGTCAATGATCTTTACTTGTAGGTGATCAAGGTAAGATCATCAACCACTGATTCTTTATCAAGTGGTAGGGGTCAAGGGGCAGGAGCAGCTGACAGCTGGCATTGCAGAGTATTTCTTTCAGCTTTTTTCTGAACAAGGAGGAAGCATGCCAGATAGATAGGAATTTGCAAGGTAATTAACTGTGTAAAATTACAATTTTTAAGATATGAATTGACTGAGGGGTCCCTTGGAAATGAAGCTTTATTTACTCCTTTCTTGCATGGTAATTTACAGATGTGTACAGTACAGTGAGAGTATAAAATATAACTTTTATTAAAAGAACAAACATTTTTGCCAATCTATAGTGTTGTGAAGAAAGCAAGAGCAAAACCTGGGAGGTTTACTCTGGAAGCAGTGGTTGTCTAGATAATGCCATTACATCTTCTAATGTCAGAAAGGTAAAAAGACGAGTTATGGAGAGCATTGCTTGCTTACTTGTAAATTAAGTTACTGTATTGCAGCAACAGTTGCAGGCTTTATTCATGCTTTGGTTTTGACCATCAGCCTTATCTCCCTATTGATTGGGATCAGAGAGGTCTCTGGCATAGCTAGGAAAAAAAAAGTCTCTTTCTGAGAGTATTTCTGTGAAAAATCTTGTTTTCCAGGTTTTCAAAGAGGGAGAATTAGAACAAATAGAAAATAAACAGCCTCCCTGCAGGCCCCCCTTCTAAAGCCTGAGCTCACTCATAAACTGTTGACAGTTCCCTATACAAAAGCACCATGAATGCCAGATTTCTGAAGTGATGGAAAATTGCAAGATTAGGTGTTATGCCTAAGGAAACTGAAGTAAGCAAAACAAAGTAATCACTGGGGTTTTTTTTTAAAGTAATAAATATATATTTTTTGTTAGTGGGTCTTCATCACAATGCAGGAAATATATAATTTTTCCAGCTGATTTCTTCCTTTCCAGTCATTCTTTGATTGCTTGACAGCTTTTAAGTGATGATATCAATGCTGCTGTAGAAATATCAGGCATTGATGTGAATTGCATTGGACAGTGGGTGTATGTTTTGGGAAAGATTACTTAAGATTTAAATTTGTATTTTAAAAGAATCTGATGGATATCTTGTGCTGTTTTACATGTAACCACTACACATAATGTGGTACTGAGAGTAAAAATAGGATTTTAGCAGTGCTAGTAATTGGTACTTTACAAGTGATAATAGATGCTAACTGTGGATTTCTAAGACTGATATCAAAACAGTTTTGAGTAAATTCTCCATATATTTTCTGGAGTATATTAGACAAATGTAAGCAACCCATGGCATATACTAAAAAGGCAATTTCATTCAGATGGTTACTACAGTTGGATTGACTTTTTTTTCTGATTCTTCCTCAAATGTCTTGCACCAGATATTCTTACCAACAGCTCAGCCTCAGCCCTCAGTGCATCCTTTATTTTTGATACAACCACGAGTGCATGCTGTTTGCAGAAGGTAAGACACCAGGTGTAGAACGAACTGGTAAAAGACACTGAAGTAGTGGGATAAGGGGGAAAATTTAACTCCCTGTTGAATACATGCTTCTTAAAGTTGGAATCCTCTAACAAAATTATAGCAAGTTAATGCAATACAGAGGCTTAACAGAGAATTTCAATGACTTGTGACATGTATTTGGGTGAGCGCCTACGGTCAGCTGAGGGAAGAAAAGACCCTACTGAACTTCGCGAAACAAGAGGTGGTACTGAGAAAGCCTGCTCAGTTTAGAGCAAGTGTGGAGCAAACACTATTCCCAAGTAATTCGCTAAAATAAAGCTGTCGGTGTTTGGTTCCTCTCTATAATATGGAGGGAGCTTGTGTGTATGAACCAATAAGGGAAGGCTGCAGAACAAACAATGAAGCTTTGTTAAATTTTACTCACTGCTGCATTCAAAATCAATGTCATAACTCAAAAAAACCCCAAGGATAAGGAGAGGCATGCCAAATATGCAGTAAATCGAGACATATTTCAGTCTCTTTACATGAATATCTTGTGTGTTGCATTGTGTTACCGTACAGAAACAGGAAACTATAGTAAAACAGTTTGGGCAGCAACCTCTCTTCATTAACCAGTGTCATTAATTGCTGAAGGCCGCACCACAGCTCTGAGCTGTGAAGCCATTCTTCAGAGCTGCAGAGAGGATGAAGCCAACCTGAAGTCCCAGGCAGCACTGACTCCTGCAAGGAGCCCCCCTGGGAGAACAGTCAGCCCTTCTCTGACTTCATTGCACTCACAAAAGCTTTGGGAAGGGCACTTCAACCCTTGGCACAGGTTATGGGTTGGCCTTGCATAGATCTACAAGTAGATGGAGGGCTGGGGGTGGAAATAGGCTGTATCCTCTTTTTCCCTCCACTGAGTCATTCTCTGTACGGGAGGGTTTCAGTTTCTTTGCAGAGTAGTTGGTCTGTTTTAGCGCCTTTCCCAGCAGCTCTCACTCCTTCTTAGAGCGTTTTTTTTTTTTTTTTTAATTCCCTCACAAACAGTGATATTTCAGTCGTGCTAATTTGGCTGGGCTTACTAATTTTAAAATAGGTCTCAGGATGCGCTTCTGACACCTCCTGAACATACAGCTGTCCTTGTTTTGAAACAATTTCTTTGACCAAGACCTGAGCAAATTTCTAATTGCCTCCTTGTTGTGCTTCTACCTGCTCACCAGGGTTGGAGGGGGGGAAGCAACCTTGCTGTTCCTGCCATAATACATTTCCCGCATCTGTTTATGAGCTGTCATCATCTTAATGAAACCATTACTGCTGGAGTTAAACAAACTAGTATTCACTGCAATCGTGTTTTTATGTTTTACCCACAAGCAATGGGCTGGGTGGCTCTTTCCACAGCATCTTTCTGTATTTAACCATAGTGAAACATAGTCGTCTTTCTACTTTATTTTCTTGAGGAGCAATGCCTTCATTGTTCATTGTGGTCCTCTGTTTCACACAGAGTACTCTGAGCTGTCTTGCATATAAACAAAATTCCAGTGCTTTGAGTTTTATTTTACATCTGATCAGCAATTTCGTGTCTTCGCAAGGATAATTTTAAGAGGGTTGCTATGTTCTGCTGAAGAGTTTCCAGTTCGTACTTGTGTTGCGCTGCAGGGGTCAAAACTTGCAGCACGACCACCATTTCAAAATCATATTGGCAATATGTCTCTTTACATAAAGCATCGGAAGGATATTTTTGGCTCTTCGTTTTGAATGCTTTGATAGCGAGGTGTCTTTCACGAATGTGACACTTTTGCACAGAAGCACATCCCCCACAACGGTTAAACTATCAAAACAGGCCAATAATGGAGAACTCAAAACTATGACTTTTCTCTTTGCCTCTGGCTAGCCCTCAAGTATGATACTTTTGAATACTTGTTCTGCATCTTTACAAGTTTTTTATATCAGTTTCCAAATTTGTCAGAAAGATGGAAAAAATTTCAGTAACATGTGCACTTATGCTCTGTATCGTGATCCACATTATTTTCTACTGTGGTAAATGTGACTTAAGTAGTTTAACTACCATCTTTCAGCATATGGCTTAAATTAAAATGGTGTTTCCATTATCTTAATACCCATGTTTGTTTTTTAATGGTTGCTCTAGTCACATATTTCTAGGAATGTTTTCTAAAATCCTGTATTTAGTAATGAAAGTATTTTAAATTATTTACTTCAGATACACTGATAAATGATTTCATGCTGAAACATATACATATTTTCTAACCCTGTCTTCTTTGTTTCACCACATGAAGAGCACTAAATAAATGCAAACTGCTTGTTCTATCCCAACTAATGAATAATTCCTGCAAGAGAAGGAACATCCAAAGAGGCATCCAGGGAATATTATGGGGTATGGAGGGATATGTGTGTTTTACAATGACCCTCGTAAAGGAAAAGTCTCTTCAGGTGCTTTGCTTTAAACTCTGTCCTAGCTGTGGTCAATATAAATTCTGCCTGAACTATCTGATAGTCTTTCATATAATTAGTATGTCAAACATACTGACTCTTCACATTAACAGAATTAGCTACAACTCTGGATTATGTTGACATAATAAAAATTTTTATGAAGGTTTTATGGGAAGAAAAGATCCCCAAAGACATACTTTCCCAGGCTCCTTCTTTTGGCATAGGTTTTGAGTTGAGTGTGGATGGGGAGAAGGTTTCAGAGTGAGTCATTACTCTGAAATAAACTGGGTAAGTATCCTGTACTAAAGCCATACCAAATTCATCCTTTAAGGCAGTCTGATTATTATTTCAATTTTGAGCATAATTACTTGATCCCCTTTGTTGTTTTAGTATGTCATACACCTCTTTTCTCCACTGAAATTACTGTAGACATAAATCAGAAGAATCCAGGAGACTCTTTTCATTTATTTCTGCAAAATTTCCTGCAGACTCATTCCCAATGCTGGGCACTACATCTTTCATAAAGTGTTTGCTATAACACAGGGTTTTCCTGGTTTTCCTGCAGATGCCAAGTGAATAAAAAAACATCACTGGAACGAGGGCCACCTCAGCAATCTTTGGAATCAGTACACTTGAGCCTCACAGAGACTTGTTCTCAGGACTACGTCTTCCTTTCCTTTTTTTTTTCTTTTTTTTTATCTTCCAGTTTGCCCTTTTTCTAAACTTTCAGTCTGCTTTAAATTTAGTTTAAAGACTCTGGATTAGGTTTAATGTTGTTGTAAGATTTGATTTAGGCTTAAGAGTGTTTCTCTTGGTTTTGTTTTCTGTTTCTCTGGATTCCCCATTTGATTACATTTGATTGTACAGCTAAATGTTTTTTAATGTTTTGCTATTTACTTAGCAAGAGCTCTCCTAGTCAGGAAGCTAATTTAAAAGGAAATATTGTGGGTAGAAGGGAAGTAAAGTGAAAAGAAGTATGAAAGGAAAGACCAACACTTTAAAAAAAATTTGATACCAAAATTATTCCAGCTCTCCCCATTTTGTTCAAACAATTTTCCGTGCTACGAGAGGTGGTTAGCCCCCTCCTCAATATTCAGTTCTTAATCTTCTCATCTTCACAACAGCTTGCAGAAATTAACTGCCTAAAAAGTGAAATTAAAAGTTGTGAGCCAGCCCTCCACCCACTTAGGGCACTGTCTGACAACAAATCAAAAAACAGTAATAAACTTGGCAGCTTTCTTCCATCGTTCAAGTGCCAAAAGGAGGACTACTACAAAACCATTTTTTATTTTACTTGTAATTAATTACCACTGATTTTTTTAAAGAATTAACATAATGATATGCTCCCTTCCTTGTTCCTACATGTTTACTAAAACCCTAAAAAAACCCATTAGTAAGTAATACACACACTTTCCATTCAGCTGATGTTCCTTCAGGGCTCTGCAGCACAGGCTTCCTACTGAACTCGTGGTCTTACAGTTATTTCAAGCCTGTAAATAAGGGGGTTTGGTTAAAAGCTGTCATTAGGCCTCCTTCTGCAGAGAGAAACATTTAATAGAAGCATAAGCCTCATCTGGGTTATACAGAAAACTAACAGCAGCAATAAATTAAAAAAAAAAAAATAAATTTAAATTACGTGTACCAGAGAGAAAGCAGAGTTAGGGAGTGAGGCGAAGCTTGCTGAAATCAGTGAAGGCCCTCGGTACATTTTGGATCAGTCCCTTGGCACTGCAGAGAAAGCTCATCTTGTGCGCCAAAACCATGTTTGCTGACATTTTATAAAGATAGATGATAATTATTTCCCCTGCTCTGGGTTTGCGATCCCATTTTCCCATTTTTCTGCACTCAGAGGCACTTCCCTCCATGTTGCCACGATGTCCATTTTTGAAAACGTACCACTTATAGGAGAAACAGGAGCTGCCTGCTGGAGGTCAGACCAGGCACTGTTCCTCCCCAAAAATACCTCAGCAACACTTCCCCAACCACCGAGTGCCTTCCCGCACTGTTGCCACTGGGTATGTTGGTAGACATACAAGCTTCTTACTTAAAGAGTAAGTGCAGCCTATTTTAATCAGCCATCCACAGCTTTATCTGGGTTTTACAGCTTCTATAAGGTAAATTTTGAACCAATCCTGCAAAGGCGGTGTCAGGGTATGAGTGTGCACATATCTCCTTTCGAACTAAACAGACACAGCCTGCTCTAGGTGGTAGACCTGGTTTGGAGCACTGACAAAATTGTGCAGTTCTGGGCGACCTCGCAGCCTCATTTTACAGGAGGAGACCAGCTCTGGCAGAAGGTTCCCATGTGCTCACCGTTTCTCTAGTACACCCATGCAGAATCTGTTGCACATGAACAATAAGAATCCAAGACAAGGTGGAAAAATGTCAAGATGGAAGTTTTTGAAAGCCAAAAAACTGTAACTGTGGTTTTGTGTTCTTGAAAGAATAGTGAACAAACCAGGACAAACCTTCTTTGATATCACCTGCTCCAGCCAACTCCCAGCTCCTCCAAGGACTGCTCTGTCCCATTACGCAGTTCCCTGTTGTACTTTTTGGCAGAGAACAATATTACAGGTGAGTGAACTCTGAAGAGGCCCAAAGTTATGAAATATTGTGTTTGATTATCTCTCGCTCTGTTTTCTTTTTAATCTGCTTTTTTTCCTCAGGGTTTATTTTCCCCCAGAACTCTTCCAACAAAATTATTATCCAGATTTCTTTGGAGAGATTTTTCTTTCTGTCAGACAAACTCTGTTTCAAAGATTCTTTAAAAAAAAACCCCTGTGCTAACAGATACAGCCATTGTGCAATTTTTGTAGAGATGTGTTTTCTTTAATCAGTGCTTTTACATTCATTGGAAATAAAAAATCTGTTTACTACGCTGGGGGAATTAAGCTCCGAAGAGATTGTTTTAGTTCTCTTTGTTTATGATGATTTGTTAGCTCTTGACTGCAGAAATAATTTTGTTGTTTACATTAATCTATGGTGGCAGTATTAACTTCACATCATACATAAATATAATTATTGATCATTACCAGCTGTAATTCAGTGTTAGAATTACAGATTTACATAATTGTGCTATTAAGTGTAAACTTGAACTTCATATCTGGGGTCACAAATAACTGGAGGCAGTAGAAACAGAAAATTCTGATTATATGTCATTCATATTTTAATATATGCTGTTGCAATTTTGATCAGTGTTAATGTAAATATTTTTATGTACTATGCAGCAATGAGATGCTAATGGCTAGAAATTACAGCAATATTGATCTGGCTAATAAAATGGAATGCATTAGTAAGAAAGGATATTTATTATCTTCTCCAAAAATTACTATAAATCATCTGCCCAAGGAAAATTTCCTCCATCAAAGTTTGAGATGGCATTTGTGCTGGAAATGGTGTAAAGCTCTACTCAAGTAAAAATCAAACAAACACAGACACAAGCGATCTTGTTTTTGGTGCCTGCAGCTTTTCCACTGATAAAGCTTCACAGAGGGAAACAAGCTGTATAAAGGGACTCACTTCTGTAATATGTTCTCTTCTCCTCCTGTAATCTGCACATGAAAAGATTCTCCAGAAAGAACAGTCAGTACAATGGGCCTTCTCCGAAAACTCTTCTACAGACATGAGGGGGATGTGCATGCATATCTGCACAGATCCGTGTCTTACTAATTGCCTCAAGCAAAACCTGTGAACTCAGTTTTGCTCTCGGGCACAGTGAGGTGAGAGGTCTTGCAGGATGCAGGGCTGCACCAGCTCCTCCCCCGGACACGTCAGATGCATGGCGATGTAAAACCACACACCAAAAACAGCTGGACTGCTACATATTACAAGAAGAATCATCTGATTCTGGAGAAAAGATGGTGTAAAATAAGAATTGGTGTACAATTTGACCAGGTTGTCCAAACTCAAAGACCTTCACAGCTTCCCAGAATTTCTCCTTTGGGAAACAAGCCACATGCAAGAAATTTAGATTTCCAAGCAACTGGAACAAGCTCTGGCCTTCCACAGGGAGTGGTTAGCTTGTCATCATTTGCTGTGCTTATGCTAAATAGAATATAAATAGAAACTATGCTGAAGTGAACACTCCTTGCTGGCAAAGGAGATGGACCAAATCCATTGAAATGAGCACATTCTTTCCATCTGGTAGTGCCACAAATTTGTGGTCAAACAAGCAGATCTTAATCCAAAATGCATCATTAATATACAATATAAAAAATGGAAGACCACTGAGTGAAACTAATGTGCTAAACACTCTGACAACTTCTCTGGGAAAGAGAATATGTTAAAATGTCGAACCAGTCCTCCCTCAATACTCTGTATATTGCTTTATTTAAATATGTAAATAAAATACTACAAACTGGAATAGATTATCAGTTTTTCTCTGTGGTTATCTACTCTAACCCATCTGTTTATTAGTTTGTAATTATCCTGGCCAGTGTATCATGAGAGTGAATGCTTAAGATAGGACCGTGTTAATAAAAATCAGGCCCTATGTTATTTGTTTATTTAAACTGAACAGTATCACCAGGATACGCATGAGTTTAGAAAATGGCTTTGTGATAGAACTGTGACAAAAACTTGGGTTTGATTTTGAAGGAGACAGACCATCTTTATGTGTTAAACCCTCACCATTATAGGCCTGCAGGAAATAACACCACAGTTTCAATAATCTTATACATAAATCCTGCTACTTTTAGGAATTAGCACTGTTTGATACCAAAAGTATCCTGCAAGCTTTGAGTGTATGAATGTGTAACTAATTTCAGTATCAATGTGAGTATGTAATATTTTCCCCACTAAATATTAAAAATAAAGTATGTGATGACTTTTCAGACAAAGGCCTCAGATGATGATCATTTAGCCTGTAAACGCTTATTTTTGCTCCATTCAATAGAAGAAGGGTTAGTCCTGTGTATATCCTTGTTTTCTGATCCATAGGAAACTATGAGGGCTATTATACTTTATGTCCTACGTTCGTATATAATATCAATAATAACTTATTCAAGCCTTTAATTACTCTGAATATTCCTGAGGCGTAATAGAAACTACCCCAAGCAAATTTACATTGTCTGAAACAAGTGGCTTAAAAATTCAGTCAGTCATTCGTTTCTCTGAAAGCATCTTTTAGCTCCACAAAACCACTTTCAGAACACCAAGACAATCAGAAAAGCTATGCTCACATGATATTATCACTCTTCAGCTTATTTCTGAGCTTAGGGAGCAGATAGAAAGGTGAAATATAATATAGAAATATATTATTTCTACATAAAATTTTTTCCTGTGTTATTTCAAGCAATACCGGAAACAAGTTGTCACTAGTTCTCAACAGCCACCTAATTTTTTTGGAATCTGGAAAATACAATTATAAGGTGAACTGAGACAGTACAAGCATTGCAAAACCTGTCTGTCTCCTAGTGAAAGCTGTTTTTCAAAGACCTATGGTGGAAATAATTTCAGAATCAAATCCAGTGGTGAAAAGTGTCAGTAAAAGTAAAAGAATGGCAACCCAAAGCATCTGAAATAGATGTCAAGGGTGATTATTTCAACTGAAATACTATTGTTCACAGTGGAATAGCTATGAATGCTGAAAGATTTGTACCAAGAGCCGAGTTGTAAGATGGAGTAGGGAAGATACAGGCCTCAAACACTGAGTTGTATCATTCTTCAGTAGAGCTTTTAGACTGTGTATATAATTAAGGAATGAGTGTATATTTCTTTCCAAAGCTGTTTTAGAATTTATTCATGCTTTTAGATAAAATACCATTTTGAAAGATCTCATGAGGAAAACTAAGAGCACATCTGCTTGCCTTACTTGTCCCTCTATAGAATATTATTTTGTAAAATCTCTCTACTCTGCCACCAAAAAGTCAATCTCGATTAATTCTCTGGAAAAAGTATTTTTGTAGAATTCTTTGCAGCAGAAGGAGGAGTGTGGTTCATATAAGCTATGAGACAAAAAGAGTTTGCTGAAACACTTAAATAATGAATATTGTAAGATTCTGCTAAGGGCACTTCTTAGCATTGCCAAGTCTGTGGCCTACACAGGCTGAAAAAGACCTGTCAGATGTGCCATGACTGAAGGATATCAAGGAAAACCAAAAGCAAAAATGTGAGTCTTAAATGCTTGATGATGACCTATACTTTTAATTGGGATCTGATTTCCTCATTTTTAAAGATCTTTTGTGATTAGGTAATTTAACTTGTTCAAGGCAGATTCAGGTTAGTGGATGGACATCTCCAAAAGATACATTTTTCTCTCTCTTATTTACACATCATTGTAGACATTTATGATGCTTCATAAAATTAACAAAATACCTGGTTAGAAAAACAACATTTTGCTACAGCAGTTTAAGAAGTCTTTACTGCTTTTTTCATCATCTCACCTAAGATTATTTCCTTATACTCTTGGGGTTTCTTTTTCCATCTAGAAACTGGACTGTGAAGAAAACGCTGTTTCAAAAATTCTTGTGAAAAGCGATGTTCCACAATGCACGCTCGACTCTAATCACTATCCCAAAAGGAGCAACTCCATGTGTCATTGCAAAGTTCAGTGCATCCCCATGTGAATGTAACTTCTGAATTCATGCTTCTGGAGAGAGGAGAAGTCTTGAAATAATGTAAGTAAGCACGACCAAATAATATAAAATGTAAATAGCCAATTCTTATTGGCTGGAGTGATATTCATATGATCTGTTTATTGATTAAAAATATGGACAACTGTGGTAAAAAAAAAAAAAAAGAAACACAAAAAAACCTGGAAATTTAGCTTAACGCACCCTCCCTTTACGAGCTGGAATACTTTCAGTTGAGCGGCTCTTTCTTGACAGAGTCTGTGACTCATACAAAGTTGCATAGGATTGCAACTTTATACAAAATATAAATATTTTTAGTCAGTGGAAACTGAACAAGATTGATATTTCCTCTTTCATATGCTATGAAATATATATAAATCCATGAATATATATTTAATGTTTTATATACGTGTATATATGCAATTAACTAATATTGTCTTCAAAAGTCAGAGATCATTTAATATCTGGTTTAAAACCATGACTTCACCAGCCAGTTAAATATTATACATGAAACATAATTTGCACATAAGTCAGTGTTGAGTGTAAAATCTATTAAATAACATGTGTTACATGGTATAGCTTTCCTTCTACTGTAGCTTTTCTTCTTTCCTGTAGCTTTCGTTCTATCTTAGCCTGTAGCTTCCATTCCGATTGCAGTATCTGTGCTTCTTAGTATAAAAAGTTTACCCTTCACCAATTTCCTATTTGCAGTCTTGTATACTCAGAAATAATAACCACTTTTATTTTATTGAACATGTAACTCTGCATAGAATATAAAAGGAGTGCTGCAATTATTATTTCACGTGGCAATCTTTTCAAGATGTTTCAACTCAAGTCATGAGAACGGTGTAGCTTGATGCATTTCTCTCTTTTTCATGGGTTTGCCACGGACTCACACACATGTCAAACAGCTATCTGCAGTTACATCCTACGGCTGATATTCTCTCAATACCACAAATGTCCCAGAGCTCCAGCAACCATCTCGTTTCCCCTCCATTGCTTACCCACAAAAACCAGCGCTGCTGCATCCTCTGCAGTACATTTGCTTCCTACGTACCCACATTTTTTCAGTAATGCTTCATGGAGAGAATTCCTTTGGTTCTCCCCTGTCAATTTATTTTGGGAAAAGAATATTTTAAGATTAACATGAAAAGAGTATCGGAATGAGAACTATCCAGAGCTACAAATGCCACCACAGGAATACCAGTTCAACATTAAATATGAAAGATCAGATCTGTAACAGCTTCTTTTATTCTGAAAAAAAGGAGAGAGAAAAAAACTTTGCTAAAACTTCTCTGCAGTGTCCTTTCGTCCATTTGAGATTAACAGTTTCCTTGTGTTTTTCTCATCCTAAGAGGTCTCAGAAATTGGAAGCAGTTCAGATATATTCCTTCCACAAACACCAATATGTGTCCACAGTGCTAATTTAAACTGTGACTTCTCTCCAGAACGACAGCCTCAGGAACTCTATTACCTTGTATTGATAGTTTCCACCTGGCATCTGTTGATTAATGGACTAATCTAAGCAAAATAATATTTTTAAAAATTGCAAATATGTTTTATACTCTTGCAAAAATAATAATTTGTAGAAGACGCTAGAAGTTTTCCGTATTTTTATTCAAAATAATATCTGAATATTAATGTTTGACATTTTCCTGTTACATGAAGATATAAACTTCTCTTAATTTCTTTTTTCCCCTTTGGTTTTGTTTGCTTGTCAGATTTCGGATACTCCAGTTTAGAAACTTAAAAACCAGAAAAACAAAAGACCTCAACATTTGTTCTTGACATTAATTCTAACATTAGGTCAGTATTTTGCACAGCTGTTCACACTTTATAAAAGCAGAGTTTCTCTTCTGATAGGAACAATGCATTTTAAGCCCACATTTTGCTGGAGATTTAGATGTGTGAATCAGTGCTCCGAAGATTTAAAGACGTGAAATCCAACACAATAGCTCAAAGTGAAAGGTGAAAGGTCACACAAAGCTTAAACTGTAGAAAAACAGAGTTAAACTTTAGAAATAGACTCCTGGAAATGAGCTAAATAGAAATTAGCATTAAGAGAAAAAAAATGCAAAATAGTTTATATGGAAATATTTTTATACAGTGCAGATTTTGAATCCAGGAACTGATTAAAGCATGACTAATTTCTTTAAATGTATTAATCTTATCGCTCTGCATCCCATGGCGTATTTATCCTTGTGACACTAGAGCAGGGGAAACTTGTTTGTTAATTTTTCCTCTTTTTTTTTGGTATAAAACATATAGATCCACTAAATGTGATAGTAATATTCTTAGACTTTAAAATCAATATTTTATACTTGGGTAGTTAAGAATCTTTTTATATAAAACAGTGCACTGGAAAAAAAAAAAAAAAAAAAAAAGCGTTTCCTCTAAAGCAGAACAGTCCAATGGGTAAAAGTGAAATTTTGTGATATAGAGAACATTTTTCTCCTCTTTTTTTTTAGTCATAACTGCATTTTTTCTAAGACTTGAAAAGAAGCATTAAAATACATTTAGAAATACTGTTTTATATTTTCCAGCCTGAAGAGAAGTAGTAATCACTGGAAAACTTACAAGAAAAGCCTCAGGAGGACAAAAGAATTTTTTAGTATTTCTTTGCTCACCCAAATTCCAGGATTTCTGAGTCAAAATTTTAGAGACTGTGCTTATATTTCTTTCTCTCAATTTGAAACTTCCTTTTTTAATTTTTCATCAGATTAAATTCCTCTGCTTTTGAGTTAGTAATGCCACCTAATAACAGGGATATTTTGAGAATTCCTATGTTAATGTTTGAAAATTTATTTCTTTGAGTGAATTATAAATCTGAATAAAAAATTTGTTTAGTTATCTAGTTCTAGCTAGATGGTCACAGCAGTCATCCCAGCATAGATGAGTTAGGGTGGGTCACACTGCGGTTATATCATGAAGATTACAAAAATGCAGGCTGCAGAAATGTGCTGTGCCTGCAACTAGGACTGCATTTAACCACAGAAAAATTAATGCCAAGTGTGGCAACAGGTCCTGCACAGGAATCTGACTGAGGAAATTTTACCAACTACTGTAGCTTGAGAAATATGAAAACTAAGTGAACTGCAATAAAATTGTAAGCATACTGGGTTGCTAATACAAAATATAGAAATTTTAAGGTGTGCTGCATTTGAGACGACAGCAAAGTTGTCTTGCAAAACTGCAGTGCTGCGAACTGTCAGACACTCTGTTTGACTTCAGCAGACAACAGAGCATATAATTTGGACCTTACACAAGTAATTAGAACCACATTGCTTTTGTTTTCCACAGTCTCTTTTGTTTTCTCCTCATTAGTTTTGCCTCCATTTTCAATCCGATGGAAATGGCTTTAATCACGGGAGGCCAGATCCTCAGCTGTACCAGATTTGGGTTTAGCACAGCTGAAGATAACGAGTTTGGAAAAGTGGCTTTAATTTCTTTCAGCTCTCTACTCCCCCACCCTGGGTGAGTTCCAGGGTGTGAGCAGTTAAATTAGCATCAGGATCTACAGGTTGGCCACAAATCTGCGTCCTGTGGCCTTGACACGCTCCCTGGGAAGGATTCTCCTGCTTAGGGTCATGGTTTTGGGCCTGACCCATCACCTTCTGTCGAAAGACCTCAAACCAACTGTGTGAAACGACTTTGGGTGGTTATTCAGCTGGGGAGCCTTCACTAGGTTTGTATATGTTTGTGGGTCCCACCTGCTGGATTTTGGGCCATCCCTTGTATGCTTTTGTGAGCTGAAGCACTTTTGTCAGTGTCAAAGAACAAGTATCCAGCTAGAACAGATCATGAAGATACAGGCAAGAATTTTATGTGGTATGTCATTGCATAGAACTATGTATGTACAATATTAATATGTGTTAAAAATACTAACTACTGCACCAAAGTAACCCATCTACTTGTTCAGAAGCAAGGTCCTTGAAAACATAGTTACTTTAAAAAATAAAATCAAAGCTCTTCCACAGCAGGTTTTCTCCACTTTTTTTTCCTAAAACAAAATTTTGTTGGTACTCTAGGGTTTAATGGAGACAGTTTGAGACTAGGAGGCAATTTTTAATGGAATATTTTTTTTCTTTGCCCTTTTATGTGCAAATAAATAATGGTCAATCCGAAAGAGAGAAGGGAAAAGTACACCGTGTCCTCTTTCCAGAGCAGAGGGATCGATGCCTCACAAGTGTTTTTGTGGAGTATTTTTAACCATGTTTTTGGTGTGGCTCCACGGCTCTTTTTCCCCTTAGAATGTACAAAAATGTGTAACTGCGTAGGAAAGCACACACCCAAATACTCCATTTGGGATGCCTTTCAACCTCTGCTTGCCCTTTTGAATAGAGGAGCGACCAGGCATTCATGAGAGGTTCCAACATTGTCCTTTGTCAGGCAGCACAGCGGGATGCCCTGTCTCCCCCCCTCCATCAAAGACCAGCTTCTCGCTCCCCACCGGCGACTTCCCGCTCCCTTCTCGTGTTCCATCCCTTCCTCTCCCTCATTGCATCTTTCCACACGTGTCTTTTGCATGTCCTCCTTCTTTATAGGGAAAAGGCAACCATAATTTACCTGTAATCTATTTTTGATTTCAGAGGGGTTATGCGCTATTGTTTGGTTCAGTTTTTCCAAGACAAGGAGTAAGATTTAGGGGATGACTTTCAGGAAAACACTTGAGATTCTGGCTTTGGGCCTCTCCCTGGGTTGTTTTCTGCAACTATATAATATGATTCAAGAACACTAGTTTGAAAGCCAGCACAGTGAAAGGAAGTTTCACAAAAAATAAAAATAATTGGATATAAAAAATGTAATAAGAGTAGAGAAAAGAAACAAAAAGAAAAATAGCAAGATAGAGGAACTGTACAATAACTCACTATAGGAAAAAAAAATATAATGTCACTGTTCAGAGTGGGCTTTTTTCTTCCTCTTTCTTTCTCTGAAAACCATGTCTGTAGGTTTTTCCAGAGTCTACACCCCTTTGTGAGCAATAACTTCTGACTCCAGCTGTCCTTAAACCAGAATGCTGGTGCACTTCGCAAACGTGACCGATCCGGTCAGCTCCAACTAGATGCAAATAACTTGCAAGACCTAAAAATAGTTGGACCAATATGTGAATGCGGTCACTGAAAATAGGCTTTCCAAAGCAAAATCCTGTGCACATTTCAGGGCAAGAAGAGTGCATAGCAAGAAAGAATTTCCTATGTGACACATAGTCCCTGCGCTGCGTAAAGATCGGAGAGGTCTGGCTTGCTCCCGTGGCTGCACCCACCCCTGTAATCTTTGAGTTTCTCAGACTACTGTCCAACAACTGATGTTTTTTCATCCACTTCAAAGTTCTTTGTTTCAGCATCCCTGCCTGTAGGCCCCTCGAGGATACAAGTTGCAACTATACCCCTGTGAAGACAGCCACACAATAACACTCCACAGGATGAGCAATAAACTGGAAAGGAATGACATCTGAATTGGTCCATTACATCTCAGTGAATGAAGATATACTTAAGTTATTGTTCAATTTCCAGTCCACCAGTGGGCTAGTCTGCTCCTCTTGGAATTAACCACAAGTCAACCTTAAGCAAACAACACAAAAACAAACAGATGGAATATACAGTAAGCGTAAATATTGCAAATACTTTAAGTCCATTGCAAGATGTAAACTTGCAGTGAGCTGGGTTATCTACTTGCTAGTTGCCTGTACTGTCTCAGATCTATGACTTTTAGATAACTCATCCAGGAAAACTTACTTATCTTTTTTTTCTGATTTAACTTTAAAAAATAGAGTGTAATAGTTAATTTCCAGTCAGCTAGTTAACTGAATATTTGAATCTTGGCATAGTTTCATCTGATAGATTGATAAGCATGTACCTGGAAGATTATGGAATAAACTGTCATCCAGCAAGGATAACGAAAATTTTTAGGAGTACTTCATACTCTTAACAGCTTATCAGCACAAGGAGAGCCTTATTTTGGTATGAATCGCTTGTATAATGTAGCTTAAACCCTCTCACAAGAACATAAACTAAAACCTCCAAGAGCAAATTTCCTACTAAAATAAGAGTCTAAACATGGGTTTATATCGTTATAACTATATCTGCTTAAATTCTTAAATAAGAGAGCTTTCCTGTGCAGACAAGACTTTTGTGCAAAAATTCAAATTTAAACCTTCTGTCTTATCTTTTAAAATACAGTCTTTTTCTCTAGACTTGTATTGCTTCTCAAAGACATTGTAGTTAAGGGATTTATTCTTCCAGGTCTTCTGTTTTATATACAGCTTCAGGGTTATTAGTACTACATGTGTTGACTGTTCATCCTTTTAGTAAATTGAGTAATACAGTGAAGCAGTCAGCATTAAAGACTTCCAGTGATTTTCTAAAGAAAAGGACCGAAATTAAGAAATGACTAATAAAAACAGTCAGCAAAGTACCTACCTTAAGGTCTTAGGTCTTAGACTGAAACAGCAAAGGATAAAACAGACATGATGTGGTGGCTACACAACGGCTTTCGTGGAGTAAAATTACTAAAACTTGGAATTACATCTGCCCAGGTTTTTTTCACGTGATATCTGGGCCTGAAATGAGGATCACTCTCTAGGATGGGCACAAAATATCTTAAATGGTATATGTGGAGTCTTGGTGATGCAAATATGTTCCATATGTGCTCAAGAGTCTTCTTTGGGAATCATTCACACCATCATTCACAATGCCATCGACTCCAGAACTGGCTGTTCACATTCATCATGTAAATTGAGATAGTGGTTCTAAATGGGGATGAATGGGACCTACCCGTAGCCAGTAAATAACATCCCATCTCAAGATTCTTTTTTGCATTAATGGAAAATGCACAAATTTCTATTCTTATGTGGGAGCACTTCACTTTTCAGCAGATGGCACTATATAGTACATCCTACTGTGCTTTGCACTTTGCTTAAAATACCCTTTTGCCAACTTGACTTGGAAAACATGTTAAATGTGACACAGAAAATCTTTGGATGATCTGCAAAAACAGGAAACGTTCTGACCGTGCTGAGGAAGAATAGCACGAGGTTCCCATCTCACCAGAGGCAGGAAATTCCAATCCACAAGAAGTATTTATTCTGTCATAAAAATATACTTTATGAATTTTTAGTGCTCTGACTCTTTACAGCAGCTCTTGCTGTTGGCTAGAGTTGGACACAAGTAGGCAAGAATCACTTTTCTAATTCCCCACATGCTTTCTTGAAAAAAGTTTACTCTTTTAGCTTTCTAAGGAGATATTGCCACTTACAACCAGCCATGGGTACTGGAGACTGGGATTTTGGAGACCAGCAAATGTCTACCTGGAAGAAGATTGTAGCTTGCCAAAGTGCATTTCCCAGGCAGTGTCGAGATCTTGGTTTGTGCAGTAGTTGAGTTCCTGAGCTCACACACTGATATTTAAATAGACAGTGGAAAACTTTCCCAACATGTACACAATTACTCAGAATAGCAGCTGTGTAATAAAGGAGGTTAATTCCAGTAAGGGGACTTTGGATGCTACTCAGTGTGGGGAACTTGGCACAAGTGGGTAGAAAAGCTCTAATTTATTCAAACACTCTTTGGGGCCATGAAGCAGCCTCCAATCTGAAGAGAGCAATGCCAGGAGAGAAACAATACTTCTGAGTCACACCCTGCTTCCTTCTTGGTTGTGCTTCTAGAAGGTGCACGGGTATTTTTCAAAGTCACCACACCAAGCCTTGCCCTTGGTAGCTAAAACTAACTGTGAACCTAGATAAGACTAAAACTTAGTAACGGATTCGGGGGTGGGGCTCAGGTTTTTCATAGTTAAGAGGGAACTGGGATGATAAAAGTGTTCAAAATACTAGTAGTAAGTAAAAGATTGTCAAAACAATCTTTTGTTAACAAGGTGTTGTTTAACTTCCATCCACTAAAATAATACCAAGTTTATCTCTATTTGTGGTTCTCTCTTCATCTCCCCCTCACTCTCTTACTATTAAGAAACTGACATTAATAAAACACATTTGTCACAGCTTTTGCCATTTCTTAAGTCCCTAGACCTCTTGGCTGAATAGTTGCAAACAGATTTGAAAAGAAAAGTAATAACACCATAATTTTGCCAGAAGTTATAGCTCCTATCGTGACTCTGAACCTGTGAAATTTTTGAAAGGGGAAGAATGTGTGCTGGCAATAGTACTTGATCTGTGTTTCAAGAGCAGAGTTGAAACCAGCCCCCCATGGGCTGCAGGCAGAGATCACGAAAAGTATGGTCTCCATAAGGAAAACGCTGCAGTCCCTCCCGCCCCCTCCTCTCTATCTGAACGTACAGAAGTGGATTTCAAAATTAGATTCTGCATAAACAACTTCCAGAGCTCTCATCTAATCTGCAGGCTTGTACGCTTGTACACTTCACAACAATTTAGGGTCTGGCCTCTAGTTTTTGTGCAGTCTTTTTTTTTTTTTTTTCAGAGTGACTTCTGCCTTCATGAAAGCGTGAAAAAGTATATATACATATACATTTTACATATATATATATAAAAAGAATCCTTCTCCCTCTTTATATCCACAGTACACACAATTGTACACCAGAGCAGGTGTTGCAGTATTATTTTGATAGTAAATGTAGCACATACAAATGTCATTATTCCATTTGGTATTTCTGGAGGAACAGGATGCACATTTCCTGGGGAAAAGCAAAAAGTGCTGGATGAACACGGAAAAACTTTCAGCTGTTCTCCAGTAACTGAGATTTCATTTCTCAAAAAGTAAAACTCAATTGACAGGGATCTAGCAGTATCCCTTGTTATTCTGTGTATAAAGGTCTTAAGTTTACCATTATTTTTATTTTATTCCTTATGGAGGAAAAACAAGAGTGGGACTGATTCTGCTGCTGTAATACCAGTGAGATCTGTAGGTGCATAGTCACCATCCCAGCACCAGCATGCCTGGGGCCAGGAATTTTCAGATAAAAGGTTCTCCAGCTTGGTCAGCAAACCATAACCCACACAAGTTTGCCAGTACATGTTGACCACCAAGGGACTGACAGAAATGGGGAGTGTTCAAATCTCAGACTGCGCAAACACAGAGAAGGAAACCCAAATACTCACCTAGTATTTGCAACCTAGACTGAAATTATCAGAATATCAAAAACTAGGAGTCTAATCTCATTTTTATCAACTTAATGTTTTTTTTTTATCATTAATTTTATCAAATTAATGTTTTTCAGCTATATGGTCAGTAAACCCGAATGGTGCAGAATGAAGCCTTGTGAATGCTGTAGATAAGGTAATTCATCAGCAATCTGTGCTCTTGTAGCCCAGTTCTGTGTTGCTGAAGCATCATTCTCCAAAGTGGTACTACTGTTACAGGTAATTTAAACAAAAAAAAAAAAAAAAAAAAAGACTGTTCTTCAAAGGCATTGTTATACTGCGAACAACATGTACTTCTGCACCTTGTACATGGGCTGTCAGTGCTCCACGCAGCAGCAGGTACGGTGTGCACTATGGCATTTAGAAATCGGTGTCTTTCCCTGGATGCCTATCCCCATACAAGCCAATATTTCCAATTGTATACGAACGGGACGGATCTGTCAGTGACTAGACATCTGCTTGTATAAACACAGTGAAAATAAATTTAATGCAACACAAAGGTGTGTCTGCAAAATACATAAGCCTTTGCATGAAGGTATATACATTGGGATTGTTTGTGACCCACTTACATATGTAGTTGCTTGATTTTGCAATTGCACCAGTTTCGCCTTTATATAATACAGTGAGTGAGCACAATTTTAAGGCACATCTTTGTACTCGTATTTGAAAACATAATCTAAAATAGCAGTGTGTGAGCTCCATATTAAAATGCATATTTACAAGCATTAAAATAAATGCAACAGTGCTCACAAAATACTGATTTATTTTAATCATTAATAGTTAAGATTTCCTTCCTCTTTCTCATGATCCTCTGTTCAGGTATCAGTAATGTAAGATACTTATTTTAAAGAAACTAAATCTATACTTGTTGACCAATATAATGTGATTCTTCTTGATCCTGTAATATTTTTTCTTTAAATAATCACTTTTTTCATATTTTCTAAAACTAACTTTACATTTTAACTAGACATGGGTTTAATCCTTGGGAAGACTCCATGTGGTGTATGCTACCAAGCTGTGCTCTATTGAATTTCTGTGAGCATGGCAACTTCCATAGAGAGATTTATCTGACAGCCCTGTAAAAATATGCTGAGCTCTTGTTGACTGGACTTTTTTCAAATAGCCATAGGGACATTCTCTACTGTTTTTAGAGCAGCCAGAGTTAAACACAGGATAAGAAATTAAATTAGTTTCGTATTAGATAAGCTGTGTATAGACGAATAAGACAAGTTTTATTAAATGTTACAAAACAGTTGATAAAAAGCTGATGATATAGCAATTTTTTATGCCGTTGAAGCCACTACAGCAATCTTTCATTTCATTTTTAGTGACTATTTGGTAGGACTATGTCACCTGTAGAACGCACAGGGAGATGGCACCTACCTGCTAGTCTGTAACATGAGGCCAGACTGCGTTAATGTTGCATTTAATTGGGAAATTTTTCTAGCCTTCTGGATTTTAATGATGGACCTCCCTATAGAAAACAGATTTACATTGTTCATTAACCCTTCAAGCAGGCACCTCGCAGACTGGTTAATGTGCCATGGATCACCTCTCAACTAAGTCCTGAGATATGGAAGCAATGAAGTACTCTTCACACTCACACCCCGGAGTGCTCACAGGGTGAAATAAATTAATTTTCAGTAGACCTCTGAATTTTATTTTTAATCAAGATAAACAGGAAATACATGTGGTTATTTAAGTCAATTCTCCACATTGCTGGACAAATGGGAAGACAAAGGTTGCTCAGAGCAAGTGTGTACTACAGCCACAGTGAAAGTAAGGTACATTAGCCCGTGCAAGAACAGTATTACTACAATTAGACTTCTAGTATTACCTCAAGCTAGTCTGCCAATTTGAGAATCTCTAGATTATGCTGCAGACACTTCTAACTGCACTGTGGACATGTCCCTAGAGCTACAGTGTTTTAATGTGTCCCTCTGCACGGCAATGGACTTCACAGTCTCTCTCCGAGTCATTTAGGCTATAACTAGAGGTTATTTATTCAGATTACTTACCAACGACCTTAATTTAACCCTTATTTTAAATACATTTACCATTAAACATCAACAATTCAAATAATTAATAATTTCAATGCAACTGTAAAAAGAACAAACGCAGAAAAGCTCTGAAGCTCTTTCACTGTCACTACCTATTGCATCAAAGAAAAAAACATGAAAATAAAGACCAAGAGTGGTCTGCCACAACGAAAAGCAAGCAATAAAGGAATAGTTTGTAATCACAGAGGAAAATAGCTTGATTCCTTTCTCAGTTTCATTTTCCATGTGTAACTTTCCTAATAGTTGTTTTGCCTCATGACTTAATTTCTACAGCCACAGATTCTTTTACTGAAGGGTTATAAATGAACCATGTGCAGAAAGCACCAGCTTTCTGTATTTAAATCACTTCCCAGACAACAATGATAAAGAATTAAATTTTCCATTTTAAACAGCTGTGTTTCCAGGTTTTATGGCTATAAGGAGACCCTTGCAAACCCAAATAGAAAGTAGAGAACAGAAATTACCTTCGCTATCAACAGTCATGCAGAGATAACCTGAACTTCCTTCTGCAAATAGGGTGCTAACTCTGAAGCTTAATGATGAATATTTAAATGTCAAGATTAACAATTTTAGCTGAAATATTCAACTACGTTCTTCTTCACTGATGCTGAATTTAATAGGAGCCGAAAATTTAATTAGTGCCTGCTGTAGCTAGATCAATTGATGAAAGTGATTATATGGTTTGTTTACTTATGACAAGAGGGAACTGGGATTGGTGATTGAGGAGGTCCCGTCTACTTCTGTGTTCCTTAATATCAACAAATGTGTATGTTTATACTGTGACTGTAATGTACTGAGACACCAGTAATAGGATGGTGTTTCTAACATGCGTATGATACATGCAAGACACTAGAGAAGGTGGTTGTTGACAAAGTGAGAAAATAATGTCCCCGAATGTTATGTTTGTTCTACATACTCCTGTGCAGCCACCGAAAGATGATAGTGTAGCTCTATGCTGGGGCTGAAGACATCAGTCATCTCAGTTTTAAATCCCAAACTCTCTTACCTCTTTTTAGTTAGCAGAAGTCTCAACTTTCTCCCACTCTGCTATGACATTTCTGAATCTTCACCCCTAGCAACTCCTATTTTGTAGCCTCGCAAGTCTCGGTTGCATAATTCTTTCACTCATTGTCACTTTTCAGTTAATGAACATCTTAGAAAGCTTAATTCATTTGAATTTGCTACAGAATTTAGAGCTAGCGTGACTCAGAAAGCTGTGGGCATTGCTGCACTATTTAAATCCTACATACAGTGAATTACACGGTGTTTTGGTTACAAGAAAGCAGTCCAATATTAACTCCTATATGGCTTAATTTCATGTGCAGCACTCTTGCTGTCAATACACAGAAAATCCCTAGCCTGTCATCACATTGCTTGGTCTGCGTCCACATACCAGGGGCTCCGAAATGGTGGTCAACATGCAGCTAGCGAGATGCCAGCCACTTCAAAGCACTCGATGGCCTGGCAGAGGATATTTCTGTCAATAGTGATACTCATGCTGGCGGCTGCTGGTGATAGGAATATCTGGCAGGAAAAAAAAAAAAAAAAAATCTCTCATTTACTCTTTGCTTCCAGTATAACAAAATAGACTGAAGAGGCTGCTGAAGCTCTGGTGGAAGAACAGACCTTAACATAATTCTGAATCATGAAGTTTCCACACAGGGAGTGGATTTTATTAGCTCTGTGCACACTGTTGTTTAGAGTCCAAGGGATGATCCGTGGAAGAGGCTGGCCAATGCTAGCCAAGCAAAGGCAAGCTAGATGTTTTTTCTGAAGCCAGCAGATGATGCTACATATGTTTTAAGATGATATGTTATTAGATGCTTTTAAAAATGCAGCTGTCTCCATTCACATAACTATGGCACCAGTATACCTGGAAGTTCTAAAGAAATAGGATGTATGATAAAAAAAATTAAATAACTGTACTAAAAAGGTACAGATAAGTGATTTCCTTACAACCTCTCTTTTGCAGTTTTTACGTTTCTTCCTGGTTTTTTATTCCTGGTTTAATTTTTGGCATGTCTTCACATCAAGAATATTTAAATAATTCAAGAAAAAAAAAAAAAAAAACCCTAAATGTCTTAATGAAATTAGCTCTGTTGAATTCAAATCAATACTAAAAAAATTCACCACCAACTGGGAAGACATCAGGCCTAGGGAATTTGAACAGATACATTTCAGTGAAAACCATGACTAAAAAGATGTCTGTTCTTAGCAATCCCCTCCTTTTTAGATTCAATCATTCAAAACAAATTTTGCATACTTTTCATGTGTATTTCAGTGCCTCCCATAGACAGAAATAGATAATGGATGAAACCACCGTCTGATGAATATTGTCCATAGATTATCACAAGCAACCGACTTGAATTAACATGATGTTTGCACATGAGGACTTTCATTTCAGAGAGTTGTCTGTACGATAAAAAGAATCTGTGTATTTAATGCTGAAATTCAGAGACAAGAAAGCCCAACATGAACGGAGTGTTGAAAGTTCACAGGTCTTGAATTATTTGTCCTGTATAAGAGCAGAAGTCACATGGATTGTGCCCAAAATTGCTGTGTCCTCACCATTTTCTTCCTTTGGAGGCACTGCAATTAGTACACCTGTGAGGATCTATTTCTCCCCCAAGTAATTTAACTACCTTTGTCCACAGCCCAACAGGTAAGGTGTGACACCCTGGTGGCCTTTAACCCTTGACCAACCTAAATTTGTTTCAGCTTTCAGGGAAGCAGTTTTTGCTGCCACTGGGTGGTGACTGAGCTGGAAACTCATTCCTTTTCAACAGAGTTGTTTCATGCAACCCTACAGTCTTGGTTGCTACTCTGGGTTGCAGAGCCATCTCAAGGGACCAATTAATTGGTCATGCCAGACATATCAAGGTGGAAGCAAGCCGGGAAGGTCAGGCTTCAGGTTTGTGAGTGGGGAAGGGTGGAGGAAATCAGGTCAGGGGAGCTCTTGGTCAAGGCGTGTAGGGTTCAGAGTGTCTCCTTGCACAGCCTTCAGCAAAGTTTCCTTTGAAAAGGCAAGGTTGAGGGTGGGAAAGCAAGGAGAAGAACCTCCCAGTACGGGAAGCAGAGGACAGCCTAAGGGCAGTAGACACTCCCCTTCTGAAGCTACTGACAAACAGAGATGTCTCCTACCGTATAATCCTTGGAGCAGGGTCTGTGTCCAGTCCAGAGTTTGTGGTTCTCTACCATCATGTAAAAAGTGGCTGACCCTCACTCTCAACAGAGGCTGAGCAAGTCTGGAGTCAGCTCTATGCAGGTGAAGACTCTGGGCACAGCACAGAAACAACATAGAAATACAATGGGAAAATTACATCAAATTAGGTCGTCCCCTACTGTTCCTGAAGCTGGGAGTTAGTCTCCTTGTTTGCTCTCCTGGGAGAATGTAAAGATATAATTTTCATAATTAAAAAGTCAATATTTGACAAGAGATACCTGGTATCTTGGATCTGTGTGCTTTCCCTCTTACTTAGCAAGTTATTTGCTGCCAGAATCATAAAAAGATTAAGTATGATTAAGTAATACACATGTAAAATTGCTTATGGCATGTGCTCTTTATTAAACAAACGCACATGACAAGTATGAGACTAATTTGGTCCTCTGGATGGAGCACCAGTTTCTCTGGGCCCTGCTAGGAAGCGCAAGAAAAATCCATGTTCATTGTTCTTTGTGGCAAACACTGAAAATGAAAATTTCCATTTTTATCCTTTCAATGTTTTTCAATTGATCCGTCTAAAATTTTGCATTCAGTAAGATATTTGCTTTGGACTGCTGTTGTTTTTCAGAGTTTAAGGGGTTTGGCTGTTGCCAGGAATACAGATTGAAAAGGTATATGGTTTGATCATGTCATAACAAAAAATGTACATGGCCCTTTGCTTGAAGGGTGACTTGAAACTTGGCGGATGTCAGGGGTGTGCATTTATGACTGCTCGTGAATGCCCTTGCCTATTTCCTCAAATTAAGGCAACTTTAAAACTATATTGAAAAAAATAAAAATAATAAAAATTAGTTGTGGTATAAGTTCAGTACAGATCTGGCAAGTTGGCAGCTAAATTCTTTGAATATTTCATCTGGAATGGGTATGCTCTAGTATAAATGGATATTTTATTCTGATGAGAATGTACATCCAACCAGCCTACAAAGAGTCAGAGTACAGTCACCTGAAAATTATAGAAGGTACTTCATTTTTGTATGGCCCGTATAATCTGTATGTGTATAATTTAAATGTATATTCTGAAAATACATTCATTAATATCTGGGATTCACTCAGAAACTACTCTGAGAAATGTTCCAGAGGACATTAACAGATTGATAACTTTATAATTAGAACCGGTTTTCTATCCCTTGCAATAAGTAAGGACTAAGGCAAGCAATGGAATGAGAAAAATAAATGAAATACTGAGTAGTTACTGATGCATTGAACCCCATCACTTTTACTGATTCAATGAGACAAAAAGCTTGAGGAAGATACAACAGGTAAACCTGACAGATCTGGAACTGCATTTAAGAAGTTTTTGAAAAATTCACAAAAATTTTGTGGCCTGTGCACACAGAGAAGGGTCAATTTACTAGGTGATTCCTGGATGCAGGCACTCGGGATGCAGTACAGAGACTCTCTTCTGCCTCTCCAAGCCACCCCTAAGGGTCTCAGCATGCTCCCCAGGTATCTTCACCAGGAGCTGCTTAGCCCAGAGATGAAGGGAGGGTGAAAGAACCAGGAGAGTGTAAAGGCACATGCACACTGTCTGAAGAAAATAGTGGGTGCGCAGGGAGAAAGAAGCGACTTACTCAGATGTCCACAGCCGAAGATGTTCTGAAAAACAAGACTCGGTCTATCTCTCCATTCAGGAGAGGATGTGTGTAACTATGAGTATACTTTTTTGCACCAAAAAAACGCATAGACCATACAATAAAACAGCAAAAACATATAAAACAAAACAAAACAAACAAAACAAAACAAAAGACTGAAATGGGGTGTGGAGCCCAGATGGACACAAGGGCTACGTTGGCCAGCTCCAATGGGATGTCTCTGAGCAGAACCGGTGCACAGGGCAGCCTACCCCAGACTCTGGTCCTCACCTGAAGAGACTCTCACCAAGTAAAAGGCAGAGGGTTTTGCACCTCTGGGAGCAAACTCTGAGAAACCACAGGAGGGGTCAGGTGTGGAGGTACCACTGATTGAATCCATCATCACACGTTGTCAGAAGCAAGGTTGCCTGGGCAATCTGAATTCTGGCATTTACTAAATTCTGAATGTTTGACTTTGCAAGCTTAGCATTCTTTCACTCTTTTTAATGTCATTTTAGTCTCTTTGGCAAGATGCTGAATAGATGTGTGCATATTTGTAGTTAGGATGCAGTTTTAGAGGATACAGTTTCCATGGAGTGTGTAAATAAATCCTATTTTCGGAACTGTATAAACCAAAAGGCTTTCCCATTCATTTCCTTGACAAATAAGCTTGCGGTTTTACTGAGGCTTGGGGTTTTAATATGTTTGTTAGAACTGCATGGAGTAGTACTATAAGAAACACCCACATTTTTTCTCATTCTTAAACAATTATATGCCCACAGAATTACTCTTTGAATACTGTGGAAATGTACGTAAATTAGACACTAAACTCATATAGTTTTCCCATGTGCAAATGACATCCAAGAGAGCTAAATTTTGCACAATTTCTTTTTAAGTTACATCTATATTCTTGTCCAATTGTTCCAGCTACATATTGTAAAAGAGAAAATAATTTGCAAAAATGGAGAAATGGAAAAACATTCATAGTTTTTTTTCTTATTCTCCTATGATTTAAACAGGGAGATATGTATTACTTAAATTAAGCATGCAAATTCTCTAAAAGGGTAAACATATTCAAAGGAAGCAATATCCCACAAGAGCTGAACCGCATGGGGGAATCTGTCTAGACCCTGCTGAACAGTGTTGAAGTGTAAGTACAAATGGAGATATCTGGAGGGGTCAGGAAGCTCCAAATGCCCAATTCTTATCTTCTCATTAATATTTAATGTGGTGTTTGAACTCCAGAAGCCCACTCTTAATTCAGATGCATGGGATCTTGTTTCAGCATAGAGGCCTTTCTGTCTAATAGTGAAATCATCATAGGAAATTAGTGACAACACACAGGCAAGGCAGATTTTTGTCAGTTTCTTCTTTTTAAAAGCGGAAGTCACTTTGAAATCATAAATATGTTTGGCACAGCTAGAAGCTGTACAACTTTTGTAATTCTCCTCTTGACATCAGTCGCGATTTAAACCGCACCTATTTAACTGATTTAAATTCGCACCTATTGTATTTACAAAACAGTACTTACTATCCTGTATTACAGAGGCTTGTTTTCTGTACTCTGTTATTCTTCATACAGAAAACGTGAGAATTAATCAAGTCAAAGTGCATGTCTGACTCCCCATCTTGTCCAAGCAAGAAAGTCACCCTGTGACAGGATGAGAATACAAGGGTGACCCACATAGAGGGGGAAAGGCGAAAGGATGGTGAGAGTGGTGGTTTCAGGTGATGTGGGGATCAACCCCTGCCCAGGAGGAAAACCTAATCCAATGCACAGGGTTGTGTAACCAGTATGGAGGTAGAAGAATGAAGTTGCATAGCAGCCATGGTACAAGATGAGCAAAGTCTGAAAAAGGGGGGAGGGCAGAGTAGGAGGGCAAAAGCCTTGCACGGGCCCTCCTCTTGGCCCCATCGTCGTAGACATCAATAATGAAGTGCTCCTGGACTGGTCCATGAACTTGGCCACAATGTAGCTGAAAAAATTCCTCAGGTTGTGAAATGGTTACTCAGAAAAGCACTGACTTTTCAGTGGCTTAAGCAAAGATGCTTTTTTCACTTGGAAAAGAGACAATGTGCATTAAACAGGTTTTTTTGTAACATGTATTCTAACCTCTTGGCCCACCATAAAACATCATGTTAGTCAACATAGCTTCACTCAATGAAACTTAGTTGCCTTCTTTCAAAAAGTATTATAGCAGGTAAGCATAAAAAATCTTCCCAGACACCATTCATCACAATGTTCATCCTCTGTTAAGACTCCCCAATTAACAGTAATTATGAAAACTTCAACTTTCTCGTGAAGTACAATAACCTTTTTTTTTTATATATGGCAGAACTGCATTGAGAGGGATTGTCATGCCTATACCAGCTATAGATGTGAAACCTCTGTGTGTGTATTCACGCATTGTGCATCTGTGCAGGATGCCCCAGCAGCAAAGAACACGTCCAGATGCTTCAGCTGATATTGATGCATTTATTCTTTTGTTGTCTTATATTTATAGGCTACAGCATGCATTTATTTCAAAGTATAAAATGTTGATTCAGGCTGTATGCGCAGAGGAGCTTTTTATAGGTCATTGGGACTGAGAAAATACCGCCTTTTTCTCATGTCTCGTAGCAGTATATCTTGCATATCATTCAGTTCTGGAAATCTACGTTTTGATCTGTTTGAGGATACCGGTAATAATATACTTTTGGAAATAGTTCTCAAGATTACATGAGTATCACTATCCATTTTGTCACCTGTCACATCTAAAGATCCACAATACCGTAGTAAAATATGCTACAAGCCTGGATTGATGTACTTTGTTTAAGCCTGTTGACATACAATACTTTCTTCTAGCTACTGCTGAATGTGTTAGCTATTTATAGGCATTGAAATTCACCATGAGCCTGTGTTTAAGGCAAACCATGGAGAAAGAAAAAGAATGTATGCTTTCTGTTTTATGTAAATATATATGTGATACCAATGTTAGGTGTATGTTCAAGGAAAAAATGAAAATTCAAAACAACATTATAGCACCCCAGTCTACTCCCCTACCATTTTTACTCCCCTGCCAGACACTTTCTCTGCTCTGAAAAGCCCCTGAGTCATTCAGAATAGTGCAGAGATTACCATGTTGTCCACGCAATAGAGGTGAAGATCAAAACTTTTGCTGTTGCAGACAACCCTAAAAATGTTTTTATTCCCAACTGATTTTCAAAGGACAGAGTGGACGATAGCAGTTGTAATGAAGATGAACTGAACTAGTAATTATTTAGCCACTGGGGGATGATATGCAAAACTAAATCTTACTGTCAGTCGTAGTCATAACTAGTAGCATTTAAGTGCCAGATTTATGATATGTAGCAATCCATCTCCATTACATGTCAGATTCTTTACTTAAGGTGGGTTAAAGGGGATCCCAATTTTTATCCCAGGTGAAGTTGCCTTGTCTGAACATTATGCACAGCATTTTTCGCTCTTGGTGTGCCTCTTTTCAGCACCGCTTTTCCATTCCCATACAGCAATCATATGAATTTGAGTCAAGCTTTAAATAGGCTATAGCTGTAGTGTTTTGAATATTTGAGAAATGCCTTTTACATTTGTATATAATTTGCTGACAGTAATTAGAACTGTTTTAAGATGTCACCACTAAAGAATTCTTTGCTGTTAAGCAATTTGTGAGGCAAACAGCAAGTCTGGATTTTGTGGACAGTTAGGGGGCATAACCTAAGGAAGGAGGTTCTTTAACATCTACCAGCTCTTCAAACCATCGGCATTTCAATCTCAGCACCTTCCTACTACTAAATGAGCGCATAGCCCACATGCCGGAGTTAGCCATAGTAAAGTAATATCACAATCAGTATGGAGAAAAAACAGTAAACTCGTACTTTGCCAAGTAGGTGCAATTATAACCATCACCATTTAAGACGGTGAACATATCTACAGATTTTTATTCCTTTGCACAAACTTCCCAACTGCATTTAACGATATTATCCCTTTCCTGTTTGCATTTATTGAAAAATACTGGCTTTTTGACCAAAACAAATTGGTGGTTATGGATTTTAATACTTCTGACCTCTGAAACATCTCAGGTTAGGCATTCATGAGACTTCGTGAGTTCCCTCGGATGGGCTTTGTCAGCACACAGATGAGAAACATTTATAAGATATCCTCAAATGCCGCAGAAAATTATGTCAGTGACTCATTTATTAGTTTTCAGTGTGCCTTTGAACTCAATACAGAATAAATGTTCCAAGACAGTGCAAAAAAATTTAATTACTATTGCCCTCTATAACAAAGTGAGATCTCTGCAAAGAAAGAGAAACATTCCTAGTGCAAATGTCAGGTAAGAAGTGGCAAATTTCAGCAGTAAGTGCAGTGATTATCCTATATTCATGAGATTTGTGTAGCACTGCAGAATGAGAACTTCTGCACAAACTTCTAGAATATAACCCATTGTGTTATTTACAAATGTATAAACAGAATCCTAAATTAAAAACCTGAAAGAGCTGAGAGATGAGCTGAGCACTACAAAGATGCTTGCATCTTTTGTAGGCCAGTTACTAAATTTTTGCTACATAATGTTTTTCTAAGCAAATATTCATTGAGCTAGCTAAAGTATTAGAGCTAATCACTGTAGTTTTCCTTTAACATGGCATTTTTACATGACACCCACTCCCAGGATTACAATTTTGTTTTGACACACACAATAATATTTAACTGCTGGATGGAGTGAGATTATCACCTCAAATGCTTCAGCACGAACATATACCAGAAGCTCTAATATTTTCCCATCCTTTATGGACAAGCCCAAGAGGAGCTTTGAAGTCCTGTCACTGATGGTGGTGAATAATTTAATAAAGCTGTAATTTTAAATATGCACCTTTTTCCAGAAAAATACTTGAACTTATGCTTAATTTTAAGTGTAGGTGTGTTGGCTCCCACAGGGCTATTCACGTGCCCCAATTCTTTGCTGGTCTGGGTCTAATTGGAAGAACATGCTATAATCAAATTAAAGGCTGGGTTGCTACTTCAGGCACAGCCTTAAGCAAGCAGTGATGTTTAAGCAGCCCCACCTCACAATCTATCCTGGAAATATTTTTATTCGCAGACATATTCAGACCTTTTAAGTTACAACCCCTGGCACTGGCACAGTTACTCAAGTGAAAAAAAAATAACCCTTGTACAAGGGACTGGGAATCAATTCACACAGCCTTAATTCCTCTGTAGCTTCTGTTTCGTGAGGCAAAGGCTGACATTTGTGCGGGATAAAAGTGTTGTGAGATGCTTCTTTCCCTGTTACTTACACCTTTGCTCCCACATAAAGGAGGGAGAAAGGGCTTTACCACATTAAGTCCAACCAGTATTTGCTCCGGTCCTTAGATCGTTGCCAAGACCCCAAGGTGAGGATACCTTCTGTAATGCTGGCCCAGGAATGGTGGAACTTTCCTTTGTAAGAAGGCACATACACGGATGGCCATGGTGGACCAGCCAAAAAAGCATAAGAAAAACCCAACTGTACATTTCTACCTCTCTACAGTATTGTCCCCTCCTCTGAATCCTGCCACACCCCAGGTCTGAATATTCATCCCTACTGGAGCAACTTAAATACAAATACTTACTCAGTGGTACCTTTTACCCATTATTTTCAGCCCCTTCTGTCTCTGTCCAAGAGTGGAGAGCTCAGTTACTAAAATCAGGGAGAACTGGTTATTTAGGTATTTCCAGAAGAATTCAGTTGTAGCTTTAATGCCTTGCAATACCAGGTTTTCAAGATATTCTTGCTAAGATTCGTGGGGCGCAACCAATATAAAAGCAGATATTTAAAAAAGAAAAAGGAAAAAAAAAAAAAACAGCAGAAAATTCCAGTGACTTTTCCCTCGATACCTAGATCTGTACCTACCTACAACTCAGTAGTTGTAGGACAGGATGTTTTCCTATTATCCAAAAGTGATGTAAAATTCTTTTGAAGAAATGTTTTTGTTGGCTCTTTTATACTGTTGCTGTCTCCCTTCTGACATGTCTCTGTAGCTTGTGTGAGTTAGCTTGTGAACTAATTTAAACCAAGAAAGACAAATGTATTTTAAAAAATTGTCCCACACTGACAAGCAGACTGATCATTTTGCATTCTAGCTTTTGTGAGGGGGGATAAAATTGCTATATAACATTTTAGATTAAAAAAAGAAATATTCAGCATTAAATATTCAACATTAAAGTTCCTCGAATTTAAAAATAAATCTACAGCCTTTCTTCTAAAAATGTTGCTGTCAAGTACTGCTGATTCTCATTCAGGAAACACACTGTGTAAGAATACTGTATTTATCAAGCTAAAGGAGAAAATGCTTTGAAAAATTAGTGACCTCTAGTATAGCCAGTAAGAGCTTTTTTTATTGAGGGAATGGCATCCATTTGTGGACAGTCCCACAGTTTTCCATTCTGAGGAACTGTGATGCTGACATCTGTCAGTGGCATTCCTGAAAAAGTTTGACTTCAGAGACATAGTGCTGTTAAAACACTCCCTCGGGAACTTTCTCCTTGTGACCAATGAGCCTGTAAAATACATAAGATTAGCTGTATACATGACTTACAGGGTGAAGTCATAGTACCACTAGACAAAGGATAATCAGTTGACATTCCATCATAGAAACACTATTGGGAAGGGGCTTTTGCCTTCTTTTGTTAGTCCTTAATCTGTTTCTCATGCTGAAGTCTTGCCTTAATTTGAATTAGTTCGTTCCTGGAAATATTAGTGTGGTGCAGAACAAATGATGGCAACAAAGGGTTGCACATACGATAATGAACATTGTCTAAGTGCCTGAGGGGGAAGCTGGGAGATGGAAACCTGCTTCACTATTGTGTCTTCTCACAGCAGATCAGCGTGGACCACATGGTGCTCGCCTTACTCCAAGGCTTACTCCTTACCCTGTCTTCAGGGAGAGCGGAGGCTCTGCAGATGCAATGACGGTGATATTCTGGGATGCCGTAAGCAGTTGACCAGGATTAAATCTCAGAGTGGGCCACACATAGCACAGAAACAAAGCACAGTCTTCATGGTTTCATATTTTTTTCTTTAAAGATTTAGGGTACTAGTCTTATTCAATATTCATGTTCAATGAGTTCAGAGCGTAAATGTAGTAGTACTCATAAAGTGGGATACACCTACTGGTTATTAATACTTAAGTAATGATGACAAGAGGGGAGATATTTTCTCTGGAGATAGAAGAGCTAAAATTTATTTGTCCTCCAGCTGGATAAGTTGAAGTTTATTCCATCTATCAAGCTAGTCAACAGCCTTCATCCACTGTTCAGTCCTGGCAATTTTCAAAAGATCCTGAATGACCTTCTCATTTTTGTGACTTTGAGTG